>NC_085059.1:3663200-3818200 GCF_963662255.1 Cinclus cinclus
CTTCCTTCCTTCCTTCCTTCCTTCCTTCTTTCCTTCCTTCTTTCCTTCCTTCCTTCTTTCCTTCCTTCCTTCCTTCCTTCCTTCCTTCCTTCCTTCCTTCCTTCCTTCCTTCCTTCCTTCCTTCCTCCCTTCCTGCCTTCCTCCCTCCCTTCCTTCCTCCCGCCCTTCCTTCCTCCCTCCCTCCCTTCCTTCCTACCTTCCTTCCTTCCTTCCTTCCTTCCTTACTTCCTTCCTTCCTCCCTCCCTTCCTTCCTCCCTCCCTTCCTTCCTCCCTCCCTCCCTTCCTCCCTCCCTCCCTTCCTTCCTTCCTTCCTTCCTTCCTCCCTTCCTTCCTTCCTTCCTTCCTTCCTTCCTTCCTTCCTTCCTAGCTTCCTTCCTTCCTCCCTTCCTTCCTTCCTTCCTTCCTTCTTTCCTTCCTTCCTTCCTTCCTTCCTTCCCTCCCTCCCAGACTGACAGGGATAATGGGCATCTATAGGGCCCCGCTGTAAATATGTTCAGCATGTTCAAGGCTTTTTTTAAAGGAACAATTTCAACATTGTTAGCCTAAAGTTCCCACAATGTTAATCTATAGCTTCTAGATTTTTACTGTATAGGTCCCAGATTGTTACCAGTATAGTCTTCCTTGTAAATATGTTCTAGAGACTGTTGTTGTTGTTGTTAGAAGGAAACATGTTCTTCAAATGTTTGGCTGAACTTTGTTCAATAAATACTATTTCTTATTAAACCTCGCCTCTCTTTGCAATTCCTTTGGGCAACCTTTGCACAGTGCTGGTTTCCACTTGCTCATGGTTCCTGGGGCTGCAGGTCCCTGGGAGTGCTGGCACAGCCAGCCCTGGCTGGGGGTCCCTGTGCAGGGGGGTCCCACTGAGCCAGCACTGCTGTTCCTGGGGCACAGCAGTGTCCCCAAGGGCAAAGCTCTCACCAGCAGAGAGGGAGCTCTGACAGCAGCAGGCCCTGCAGCAACGCCACCAAAGCAAAGGAAACCTCCTGACACCCTTCCTGCTGCGGCCACAGGGACTCCTGGGCAGGAGCCAGCATCAGGCACAGGGATGCAACATCCACCTCCATGCTCTGAAGGTCTCGACAGCCTTGGCAAGTCTGGGACCTGCACCCGGGCTGCTGCAGGGGCTGATGTTTAAGGCTTGCAGCCTCCAAAGCCTCTGGGCTTTGCTTCCCCCGCTGCCTTCCATTGCCCTGTGCCCAGGATCCTCACCCTGCCCGTGTTCCTGCTGCTGCCAGCAGCCCCCAGAGCCCCTCACTCCCTGAGCATCCCCATCACACGGAGCACCGGCAAATCCCACACGCTTTGCAAAGCAAACTCCCCCACAGTAACCAAACCACTCTTTGGTCAGAGGGTGCCAAGGGGAAGCTCAGCACCAGCTGCTGTTTAAAGCATGCTTTCAAAAGTGGGTTCAGGCACTCTGGCAGTGCCTGCTGCACAGCTGAGGCTGTGGGGACACAGCACTGGCTCAGGCCAGCCCTCAGCCCCTCACAGCTCATGCCAAGGGCCCAGCTCACAAAGCAGTTTCACACCACTTGCTGCAGCTATTTCAAAGGCCTAAATGTCATTCACAGGAGCCATTTAGTTGCCAACTCAGTGTCCGTGTCCTGGCAGGAGAAGCCACCAAGGGGCCTCTGCATGTGCACTCAGGGCACTTCCACTGCCATCCCAAAGGGATCGCAAAGGACAGGGCTCTTCTTTCAGCACTGCTGAGCTCCTCACGCAGCATTGAAGTCTCAGGAAGAGACAAGAATTGAGTGCACCAGGGAAGCTGGCCTCCAAGAAAAGGCATCAATCCCACGGCCCACCCAAGCCAACGGCCTGCATGTCTGTACCTTCTCCTCCTTCTCTCTTCTCTGCTGTCACTTTGCCCCTTCTCTCTGTCCGGGAGCTTGGCCTCTCAGACAAATAAAAGATGTGCATCCTCACGTAGGCACGGCATAGATGTCTTACACAACTGTCCCTTCTTCCCCGACAGCTGCAAATCCTACAGCTGCCAGACCTCATCCCTTGCTCCTAGAAAGGGAGACAAGACTTTCCATTCTAATCCATTGCCCAGCCCTAAGTCAACGACACAGTCAGTAGAAATAGCTGTGAAATCCCCGGCAGGAACCTGCCAGAAGAGCTACAGCTGTGGAGGGGGAAGCAGCAAACAACAACCCCCAACACTGCTTTGGACTCCTTACCAGCTAAAACATATCCCACTCCTGGGATTTTTTTCCATTTTTTGTTAACCACAACTACCATCAATTTAAATCCATTGAAAACAAGATCACAGGAGGGGTTGCGTGGAAAGGAACCTTCAATCCCACCCAGTGCAAGCTTTGCCATGGCAGGGACACCTGCCACTGTCCCACGCTGCTCCAGCCTGGCCTTGGGCACTGCCAGGGATCCAGGGGCAGCCACAGCTGCTCTGGGCACCCTGTGCCAGCCCTGCCCATCCTGCCAGGGAACACTTCCTGACCCATATCCCATCTGCAGCTGCTCCCAGTGCCAACAGGTGTCACTGCATGGCCTTGGGATGATGGATCAAGAGAAAGCCCCAAACTTTGAGCAGAGCTCCCAGGGCCTGTGCTGGGGACATGCCACCCACCTGCCCCTCAAGCACTCAGCTGCCTCGCAGCCAGATGGAGTGTCCAACGGGTAAAGTACTCCCAGAGGATCAAACCCTGGTCACTGCACCAATGACAAGGTCTTTATTGGGAAAAGAAATGTCGAAGCACAGCGACATTTCTTTTCCAAGCAGGAGACGCTGATCCTGTGCCGGCAGCGCAGGGATGCTGTTATTGCTGGTCCTCATTTCATCCCTTTATCAGCTGCAGGGGCACCAGGACAGGCTGTGGTCTCCCAGGGCAGCTCTGAGTGACACTGCTGTCCCCACCAGCTGTCCCCAGCCCTGGGTGCTGCCACGTGCCCCAGCCTCTGCAGCCCAAAGCACCTGGAGATCCCCCCGAGCATCAGCGATCGGGGCCGCTGCAATCAGCCTGCTGACCCAAAACCTCAAGTGCTGCCACAAGAAAAGCAGCTGATTCATTGATACCTCGGAATTTCATGTCTCAATGCAAGGACAGGAAGCACCCCTATGCCACCAAATCATTGCTAAGGGCTTGCAAGCCTCAACGCGGAGATTTCAGCGTTGGACACGCAGTCAGGGCAAGGGTAAATCCACACAGAAATGACTCAGAAATTCCAAAACACACATCATGTTGGTCTTGACGCCTTTCTTGTTGGCTCAAGGGCTGTTTCCGTGGGCCACGCTTGCACAGAAAGAAAGGAAGTGCAGCTGCTGAGGAACATCTCCATGCCCTCAGCAGGTTTTGGTGCCTTTGCTGCAAGGCCGCTCCTGTCAGAGCCCCCTCTCTGCTGCTGACACCTTTGCTCTTGGGGACACCAGCCCAGGAACACCAGCAGGGCCCAGGGTTGACTCAGGGGGACCCCCCTGTGCACAGGGACTCCCAGCCCCGTGGCTGTGCCAGCACCCCCAGAAACACCAAGATCTGGCAGCACTTTGCTCCGCTGCTCTTTCCGCACACGGAACCATCTCCTTCCTTTGCCATCCCAGGAAAATTCAACCTCTACCTCAGCCAAAGATCATTTCCCACACAGGGCTGATCAGAAATGTTCTTCTGCACTTCCTCCACCAAAACCACCCCCGCATGCCCACAAGACATTCCAGGGCCATCGGGAAACCCTCCACAAACACTGCGCAGGCACCCAGGACCACGGGCTTTCCATCTCTGCCATTCAGGCTCCCTGCGCTGCTCCTGGTCATTTTCTCCTCCTCTCTCCATAACTTTGGGAACCACAGAGCTCCCAGGCTTTGCCAATTCCCAAGGCCACTGCCATCCTTGACTTCTTGGACACCCCCAGGGCTGTGGACAGACACCCCTGTGTTTTCCCGCAGAAGATGTTAAGAGCCAACAGGAAGCCACAAAGTTACTGAGGCTGCTAGATCACCTCCCCAAAAGAAAAAGCTGAAAAAGCTGTGGCTGCTGAGGAAGGGGAGGTGAAGCTTGTGTGGCAAGCTCAGAGCACATTCACAGTGAATGAAAGGTGGAAGAGGGAGGGTGACTCTTCCTCAGGAAGTCTACTGATGGGACAAGGGGAATGGGATCAAACGGAAAGAGAGTTGGAAGAGATTTGATGCTGGAAAGAAGTTCTTTAATGTGAGGCTGCTTGTCCCTGACACAGGGAGCTGTGCACATGTGGGTGCCCCATCCCCAGCAACATCCAAGGCCACATTGGACAGGGTTGAAGTGCTGGGAGCTTGCTCAGGTTGGAACCAGATGATTTTTAGGGTCTCTTCCAAGCCAAACCACTCAAGGATTGGATGGTTCTATGGCGTCCATCTCCAAGAGAGGAGTGGCCCTGAAGCTTCTGTGACATCACAGGGCCCAGAGTGCTGCAGGTGGAAGGTCCAGGGCCTGGAGACCAGTACAACAGACAGTTCACCTGCTGCCAGCACTCAGTTCTCCCCCACTCTTCGCTCTCTGCCACGGTGCCAAGATGTTCCTGCTGCCAGTACTCGCTTGTCCCCCGCTCTTCGTTCTCTGCCTTGGTGCTGAGCTGCTCCTGCTGCCGGGACTTTTCCTGCACTTCTACTGGAGCATCAACACCAACAGCATGAGCGCTCCTGTCCCAGTGGAGGTACAGTGCCATCCCAGGGAGGGGGGCAGCCCTGAGTGCCAGGGCAGGCTGCAGCCCTGTGGGGATGGATGCTGGGGACAGGGACCCCAAGTGACATTGTGCTGTCTCATGCAGACTGCCAGAGACACCATTGAGGATATGGAGGTGGATGAGCAGGATGACACCGAGCCCATGGAAGTGGACGAATATGATGAGACTGAGCCCATGGAAGTGGATGAGCAGGATGACACCGAGCCCATGGAAGTGGATGAATATGATGAGACTGAGCCCATGGAAGTGGATGAACAGGATGACACCGAGCCCATGGAAGTGGATGAATATGATGAGACTGAGCCCATGGACGTCGATGAGAAGGACAAGGAAGAGCCCGTGATCCTGGCATGAGGATGGAGCCCCAGGAGCAGGAAAACCTGATGCTCCCCTGCCCTGCCCACAGGCAGTGCCCAGCCTGGGGCGGGGCTGGCTGGCTCTCCTCAAGGACATGGTGCTCAAGGAAGTCCTGCTCTGCTGCTTCCTTCCTTCCTTCCTTCCTTCCTTCCTTCCTTCCTTCCTTCCTTCCTTCCTTCTTTCCTTCCTTCTTTCCTTCCTTCCTTCTTTCCTTCCTTCCTTCCTTCCTTCCTTCCTTCCTTCCTTCCTTCCTTCCTTCCTTCCTTCCTTCCTTCCTCCCTTCCTGCCTTCCTCCCTCCCTTCCTTCCTCCCTCCCTTCCTTCCTCCCTCCCTCCCTTCCTCCCTCCCTCCCTTCCTTCCTTCCTTCCTTCCTTCCTTCCTTCCTTCCTTCCTTCCTTCCTTCCTTCCTTCCTAGCTTCCTTCCTTCCTCCCTTCCTTCCTTCCTTCCTTCCTTCTTTCCTTCCTTCCTTCCTTCCTTCCTTCCCTCCCTCCCAGACTGACAGGGATAATGGGCATCTATAGGGCCCCGCTGTAAATATGTTCAGCATGTTCAAGGCTTTTTTTAAAGGAACAATTTCAACATTGTTAGCCTAAAGTTCCCACAATGTTAATCTATAGCTTCTAGATTTTTACTGTATAGGTCCCAGATTGTTACCAGTATAGTCTTCCTTGTAAATATGTTCTAGAGACTGTTGTTGTTGTTGTTCGAAGGAAACATGTTCTTCAAATGTTTGGCTGAACTTTGTTCAATAAATACTATTTCTTATTAAACCTCGCCTCTCTTTGCAATTCCTTTGGGCAACCTTTGCACAGTGCTGGTTTCCACTTGCTCATGGTTCCTGGGGCTGCAGGTCCCTGGGAGTGCTGGCACAGCCAGCCCTGGCTGGGGGTCCCTGTGCAGGGGGGTCCCACTGAGCCAGCACTGCTGTTCCTGGGGCACAGCAGTGTCCCCAAGGGCAAAGCTCTCACCAGCAGAGAGGGAGCTCTGACAGCAGCAGGCCCTGCAGCAACGCCACCAAAGCAAAGGAAACCTCCTGACACCCTTCCTGCTGCGGCCACAGGGACTCCTGGGCAGGAGCCAGCATCAGGCACAGGGATGCAACATCCACCTCCATGCTCTGAAGGTCTCGACAGCCTTGGCAAGTCTGGGACCTGCACCCGGGCTGCTGCAGGGGCTGATATTTAAGGCTTGCAGCCTCCAAAGCCTCTGGGCTTTGCTTCCCCCGCTGCCTTCCATTGCCCTGTGCCCAGGATCCTCACCCTGCCCGTGTTCCTGCTGCTGCCAGCAGCCCCCAGAGCCCCTCACTCCCTGAGCATCCCCATCACACGGAGCACTGGCAAATCCCACACGCTTTGCAAAGCAAACTCCCCCACAGTAACCAAACCACTCTTTGGTCAGAGGGTGCCAAGGGGAAGCTCAGCACCAGCTGCTGTTTAAAGCATGCTTTCAAAAGTGGGTTCAGGCACTCTGGCAGTGCCTGCTGCACAGCTGAGGCTGTGGGGACACAGCACTGGCTCAGGCCAGCCCTCAGCCCCTCACAGCTCATGCCAAGGGCCCAGCTCACAAAGCAGTTTCACACCACTTGCTGCAGCTATTTCAAAGGCCTAAATGTCATTCACAGGAGCCATTTAGTTGCCAACTCAGTGTCCGTGTCCTGGCAGGAGAAGCCACCAAGGGGCCTCTGCATGTGCACTCAGGGCACTTCCACTGCCATCCCAAAGGGATCGCAAAGGACAGGGCTCTTCTTTCAGCACTGCTGAGCTCCTCACGCAGCATTGAAGTCTCAGGAAGAGACAAGAATTGAGTGCACCAGGGAAGCTGGCCTCCAAGAAAAGGCATCAATCCCACGGCCCACCCAAGCCAACGGCCTGCATGTCTGTACCTTCTCCTCCTTCTCTCTTCTCTGCTGTCACTTTGCCCCTTCTCTCTGTCCGGGAGCTTGGCCTCTCAGACAAATAAAAGATGTGCATCCTCACGTAGGCACGGCATAGATGTCTTACACAACTGTCCCTTCTTCCCCGACAGCTGCAAATCCTACAGCTGCCAGACCTCATCCCTTGCTCCTAGAAAGGGAGACAAGACTTTCCATTCTAATCCATTGCCCAGCCCTAAGTCAACGACACAGTCAGTAGAAATAGCTGTGAAATCCCCGGCAGGAACCTGCCAGAAGAGCTACAGCTGTGGAGGGGGAAGCAGCAAACTCCCACCCCCAACACTGCTTTGGACTCCTTACCAGCTAAAACAGATCCCACTCCTGCGACTTTTTCCATTTTTTTGTTAACCACAACTACCATCAATTTAAATCCATTGAAAACAAGATCACAGGAGGGGTTGCGTGGAAAGGAACCTTCAATCCCACCCAGTGCAAGCTTTGCCATGGCAGGGACACCTGCCACTGTCCCACGCTGCTCCAGCCTGGCCTTGGGCACTGCCAGGGATCCAGGGGCAGCCACAGCTGCTCTGGGCACCCTGTGCCAGCCCTGCCCATCCTGCCAGGGAACACTTGCTGACCCATATCCCATCTGCAGCTGCTCCCAGTGCCAACACGTGTCACTGCATGGCCTTGGGATGATGGATCAAGAGAAAGCCCCAAGCTTTGAGCAGAGTTCCCAGTGCCTGTGCTGGGGACGTGCCACCCACCTGCCCCTCAAGCACTCAGCTGCCTCGCAGCCAGATGGAGTGTCCAACGGGTAAAGTACTCCCAGAGGATCAAACCCTGGTCACTGCACCAATGACAAGGTCTTTATTGGGAAAAGAAATGTCGAAGCACAGCGACATTTCTTTTCCAAGCAGGAGACGCTGATCCTGTGCCGGCAGCGCAGGGATGCTGTTATTGCTGGTCCTCATTTCATCCCTTTATCAGCTGCAGGGGCACCAGGACAGGCTGTGGTCTCCCAGGGCAGCTCTGAGTGACACTGCTGTCCCCACCAGCTGTCCCCAGCCCTGGGTGCTGCCACGTGCCCCAGCCTCTGCAGCCCAAAGCACCTGGAGATCCCCCCGAGCATCAGCGATCGGGGCCGCTGCAATCAGCCTGCTGACCCAAAACCTCAAGTGCTGCCACAAGAAAAGCAGCTGATTCATTGATACCTCGGAATTTCATGTCTCAATGCAAGGACAGGAAGCACCCCTATGCCACCAAATCATTGCTAAGGGCTTGCAAGCCTCAACGCGGAGATTTCAGCGTTGGACACGCAGTCAGGGCAAGGGTAAATCCACACAGAAATGACTCAGAAATTCCAAAACACACATCATGTTGGTCTTGACGCCTTTCTTGTTGGCTCAAGGGCTGTTTCCGTGGGCCACGCTTGCACAGAAAGAAAGGAAGTGCAGCTGCTGAGGAACATCTCCATGCCCTCAGCAGGTTTTGGTGCCTTTGCTGCAGGGCCGCTCCTGTCAGAGCCCCCTCTCTGCTGCTGACACCTTTGCTCTTGGGGACACCAGCCCAGGAACACCAGCAGGGCCCAGGGTTGACTCAGGGGGACCCCCCTGTGCACAGGGACTCCCAGCCCCGTGGCTGTGCCAGCACCCCCAGAAACACCAAGATCTGGCAGCACTTTGCTCCGCTGCTCTTTCCGCACACGGAACCATCTCCTTCCTTTGCCATCCCAGGAAAATTCAACCTCTACCTCAGCCAAAGATCATTTCCTACACAGGGCTGATCAGAAATGTTCTTCTGCACTTCCTCCACCAAAACCACCCCCGCATGCCCACAAGACATTCCAGGGCCATCGGGAAACCCTCCACAAACACTGCGCAGGCACCCAGGACCACGGGCTTTCCATCTCTGCCATTCAGGCTCCCTGCGCTGCTCCTGGTCATTTTCTCCTCCTCTCTCCATAACTTTGGGAACCACAGAGCTCCCAGGCTTTGCCAATTCCCAAGGCCACTGCCATCCTTGACTTCTTGGACACCCCCAGGGCTGTGGACAGACACCCCTGTGTTTTCCCGCAGAAGATGTTAAGAGCCAACAGGAAGCCACAAAGTTACTGAGGCTGCTAGATCACCTCCCCAAAAGAAAAAGCTGAAAAAGCTGTGGCTGCTGAGGAAGGGGAGGTGAAGCTTGTGTGGCAAGCTCAGAGCACATTCACAGTGAATGAAAGGTGGAAGAGGGAGGGTGACTCTTCCTCAGGAAGTCTACTGATGGGACAAGGGGGAATGGGATCAAACGGAAAGAGAGTTGGAAGAGATTTGATGCTGGAAAGAAGTTCTTTAATCTGAGGCTGCTTGTCCCTGACACAGGGACCTGTGCACATGTGGGTGCCCCATCCCCAGCAACATCCAAGGCCACATTGGACAGGGTTGAAGTGCTGGGAGCTTGCTCAGGTTGGAACCAGATAATTTTTAGGGTCTCTTCCAAGCCAAACCACTCAAGGATTGGATGGTTCTATGGCGTCCATCTCCAAGAGAGGAGTGGCCCTGAAGCTTCTGTGACATCACAGGGCCCAGAATGCTCCAGGTGGAAGGTCCAGGGCCTGGAGACCAGCACAACAGACAGTTCACCTGCTGCCAGCACTCAGTTCTCCCCCACTCTTTGCTCTCTGCCACGGTGCCATGATGTTCCTGCTGCCAGTACTCACTTGTCCCCTGCTCTTCGTTCTCTGCCTTGGTGCTGAGCTGCTCCTGCTGCCAGGACTTTTCCTGCACTTCTACTGGAGCATCAACACCAACAGCATGAGCGCTCCTCTCCCAGTGGAGGTACAGTGCCATCCCAGGGAGGGGGGCAGCCCTGAGTGCCAGGGCAGGCTGCAGCCCTGTGGGGATGGATGCTGGGGACAGGGACCCCAAGTGACATTGTGCTGCCTCATGCAGACTGCCAGAGACACCATTGAGGATATGGAGGTGGATGAGCAGGATGACACCGAGCCCATGGAAGTGGATGAATATGATGAGACTGAGCCCATGGAAGTGGATGAGCAGGATGACACCGAGCCCATGGAAGTGGACGAATATGATGAGACTGAGCCCATGGACGTCGATGAGAAGGATAAGGAAGAGCCCGTGATCCTGGCATGAGGATGGAGGCCCAGGAGCAGGACAACCTGATGCTCCCCTGCCCTGCCCACAGGCAGTGCCCAGCCTGGGGCGGGGCTGGCTGGCTCTCCTCAGGGACATGGTACTCAAGGAAGTCCTGCTCTGCTGCTTCCTTCCTTCCTTCCTTCCTTCCTTCCTTCCTTCCTTCCTTCCTTCCTTCCTTCCTTCCTTCCTTCCCTCCCAGACAGACAGGGATAATGGGCATCGATAGGGCCCCGCTGTAAATATGTTCAGCATGTTCGAGGCTTTTTTTATAGGAACAATTTGAAGATTGTTAGCCTAAAGGTCCCAGAATGTTAATCTATAGCTTCTAGATTTTTACAGTATAAGTCCCAGATTGTTAACAGTATCGTCTTCCTTGTAAATATGTTCTAGAGACTGTTGTTGTTGTTAGAAGTAAATATGTTCTTCAAATGTTTGGCTTAACTTTGTTCAACAAATACTATTAATTATTAAAACCTCGCCTCTCTTTGCAATTCCTTTGGGCAAAGTTTGCACAGTGCTGGTTTCCACTTGCTCATGGTTCCTGGGGCTGCAGGTCCCTGGGGGTGCTGGCACAGCCAGCCCTGGCTGGGGGTCCCTGTGCAGGGGGTTCCCACTGAGCCAGCACTGCTGTTCCTGGGGCACAGCAGTGTCCCCAAGGGCAAAGCTCTCACCAGCAGAGAGGGAGCTCTGACAGCAGCAGGCCCTGCAGCAACGCCGCTGTGGGAATCGAGCTGGCTGACATCCAAAGCTAGACCAGTGTTTTTGATGCGTTGCCCCTTGGCCCCAGACCTTAGAGGGCATTTGTTTAAGTTTATAACAGTTCCTAGGAATGTTGTCAAAGGTTTTATAACTGTTCCTGGTCAAGCTTTATAACCCTCATTTCCCATTGATTGCCTCTATTCCCAGTTATGTCATCCCTTTTCTCTTCCCAGTCCCGGAAAGTTCTTGTATCCTTGTACCCCCATTGGTTTATGTTCACTGCATTGTTCCACCCATCCTACCTTACTGGTTACTGCCCCATATTACTCCTCCCTTGCACCACTTTTCCCTTTACCCATTGGATTTTCATCCTGGACCCACCTCTCATCATCCCTTATAAATACCCTGGATTTTCCCTCAGCCTTGTCTTCTACCCTTTGCTCTTACAGTGTGTGCATGTGTTTTGGGCCTTGTCCCACATTTTCTTTTATGATTATTAAAGTATTTAGTTGCAGAGTTGTGGTGTGGACCCGTTCCTCATTTCGCTACCTTAGCCCTGATATCAGGGGAACTTTAGAGGTTGGTCAGGGAGACTGCCCTCGAGTCTCGCGCCTTAAGTATTGAAAAACAAAAACCCCGACAGGTGGCCCCTGAACAGGGACCCTGATATTCAGGGCACCTTGTTGCAGAGGTAGGACTGTGTCCCCGGGAGTGTGGCTGCGCCGGGGCCCGGCGGAGTTGTCGGCGCAGAGGGACCTCGTCTGGACACCCGGGGAGCCAGCGAGGGACGTCAACAGAAGCACCTGCAGAATACAGGTGTGTTTGGGGACACCCGACATAATATAGCCCTCTTTGCTGCCCTGTTTTAAAATACGGGTCCTAGTCTTGGCTAGGGGCGTCTCGGCAGCTAGATCCCCTAAGGAGGATTCAAAGGAAGATGGTTAGACAAATGTCAAGCATAGAGAGGAACGTATATGGACGTTTTAAGTTAATTCTTTTAAGTACCACTAAGGACTTTTCAAAAAAAGAACTGAAAAAATTTGTAAAGTGGGTTTGTAAAAACTTCCCCAACACCCTGAGTGAAGAAATGATGAATACTGCCTTTTGGGACTCGGTGGGGAACAAAATTTATCACTTGTCTGGAAAATGGGACCCCGAGGCACCCTGCATGCTCCCTCTTTTCCACCTTATCCTGGAAACCCTGCACCAATCCCAGCTTCGATTACCCAGCTCGTCGGTTCCTCCTAACCCTTCTCCAAAGCAGCCTGTTCTCTCCCTGTCTCCTGTGACTGACCCTCCAGCTGAGATCCCCGATGGCAGCGCGCGGGCCGTCGTGGATCTCCCCCCTTCCATCCCTCTGGTGTCCTCATGTGTTCGTCCCGCTCACCCTCCTAACGACAGCTCTTGCCCCATCGGCTGCCCTGCCACAAACGGGGGCCATTTTGGAATTACCATTAACACCTTCTGTCAAAGTCTGCGTTCCTCGGCTATTCCCGCCTCTAGCTCTGCCTTCCAGCCCGCCCTCGCTCCCTCACGGCCCGCCCACCACCCTCAGGGGCCGCCCACTCCTGCCCCTGCCGGAACTGGCGCTGAGTGCTCCTCCTCCCGGAAGGAGACCGGAACTGCCCTTCAGGCACTTCCGGAAGAGCCTGCCTCCAAAATGGCTGCGCCCATAGCTGAAGCTTGCAAATCTTACCGGCAGCTTAACACTAATGTAAATGTTATTGCTCCACTTTGTTCATCTTCCTCGAGCTCTAGTGACTCTGAGGAGTCTTCACCTTGCCCTCTAACCCCTAAAAACCCTTGGGAGAGGATCCGGAAAGCTGCTATAAAAGAAGGAAACTGGCAGATAGCAGCTAAGTTCAATGCATTCCCAGTGAGGTACCACAGGGGGAGGGGAGGTGCACCAAGATGGGAGCCTATGACATATGGGGAAGTAAAAGAACTGTGTCGGGCAGCCAAGGACCATGGGAGGGGATGCCCATATTTTAATAATCTTGTTCGGGCCACCTTCACAGCACATGTACTGACCCCCCATGACTTAAAATATATAATGACTATGTTGTTGTCTCCCCCTGAGTATACCTTGTGGGAAGGGGGATGGAAACGCACGCTCCAAGGATTCCTGACTGACTGCGTGAACGATCCAGCCAGAGCAGCATTAACAATGGACCACCTAGCCGGGGAAGGACAATTTACCCAACCTGAGGAGCAAGCTGCAGCAGCCCCCAGGCAAGTACTTGATGAAATTAAAACTCTTGCTAGGAAGGCACTAGTCCAGGTGCCAGATGGCAGCACACCTAACTTGGAGTACACTAATATTAAGCAAGAGCCCAGAGAAACATACATGAAATTTATTGACAGGTTAAAATAAGCATTGGAAAAACAGGTTCCTGATGACAAAACCAGGAATACATTGTTAGAGACATTGGCGGTAGCTAATGCTGACTCTGAATGTCGGAAGGTACTGCGCGCTCTGCCACGAGAACCCCCACCGATGCTCCTCCAGATGATCGAGGCATGTAACCGTCTCGGGACGGTGGAGCATGTGGCAGCAGTACAAGCCCAGGCCATCGGACAGGGAGTTGCAAGAGCACTGGTTGCTGCACATTTTCCTTTGAAGTCGCCCCAAACGCAGTGCCAGTCTACATGTTTTCAGTGTGGCCAGCAAGGACACTTGCGAAAAGACTGTCCACAAAGGAAAGGGAGGTACCCAGTTGTTAGTAAAAATCAACCTCAGGCTAAACAGTTTTCCTTTAAAAGTAATTTTCCTAGGCAGCCGTCAAAAAACTTCCATCAGAGCGCAAGTCGGCCTTGCGCTATGACAAGAAACCCACAAGCCGAAGATACTGATGGCTGCGGAGAATCAGAACATTCTAACCACCACTACAGGCCCTGTGGCTCCGAACTCCAGCAGCTCATCTCAGGACTACCAGCAACAATTCCACCAGGTGCCCGGCTGGAGTTGGTGAGTGCTAAACCTGTAGTGCTGACTGACTGTTCCACACATTCAGTTTCAACAGGACAACTTGGGCTTGAAGATCGGCCCCACCAAGTGTTAATTTTAGGCAACTGTAGATCAAAGACTGAGGGATTTTTTGTCCTTCCTTCCGTATTGTCTGTTACATCTTCCCAGGAAATGACTGTTTTAGCCCTAAGCCCTGACCCTCCTTGCTTTATTCCCGAAGGACTGCCTATAGCCCAAGCGATTATGTTGCCAGATGAAACGGAGGAAGAGGATTCAGAATCCTTTGTCATGTGGACCCAGGTTATAAGTAAGGACAGGCCTAAAATAACCTGTATCCTAGAGGCTAATGGACAGAGGGTAACTCTTAAGGGAACTGTTGACACTGGATCGGACGTTACTGTAATTTCTACCTCAAGATGGCCCTCAGGGTGGGCACTTACACCAGCTTCTGGAGTCCTTATGGGGATTGGAGGGGAAAGCACTAGTCTGAAAAGCATGAATTTGATCAAGATAGAGGGACCTAAGGGTCGTGTTGCCACCACCAGACCCTTCATAGTGAAAACACGAACGCCTGTCGTCCTGTGGGGAAGGGATATTTTGACTGAATGGGGAGCGCGTTTGGAAATGGATTTTTAATTGGGGTCATTGAAGAGCGTGGCACCTTGAAAATAACTTGGAAAGATAATACCCCTATCTGGGTAGATCAATGGCCCCTACATGAGAAAAAACTAGCCGCGCTGCAATCCCTGATATCAGAACAACTTCAAAAAGGACACATAACATTCACCACCAGCCCCTGGAACACCCCCATTTTTGTCATCCAAAAACCACGCAGTGACAAATGGCGACTCCTCCATGATCTCCGGAAAATAAATGAGGTCATAGAGGACATGGGTGCACTTCAGCCAGGTCTTCCTTCTCCGGCTATGGTCCCTAAAGACTGGTACCTAACAATTATTGACCTTAAAGACTGTTTCTTTGACATTCCATTACACCCTGATGATGCTCCATGTTTTGCCTTTTCCATCCCATCAATCAACAGGGAAGCACCCCTTCAGCGATTCCATTGGGTAGTCTTACCTCAAGGAATGAAAAACAGTCCAACAATATGTCAGTGGTTTGTGGCTAAGATACTAACCCCTGTTTGTAAAGTTCATCCACAGGTGTTGATACTTCACTATATGGATGATATCCTGTTAGCTGCCAAAGATACTGTCACACTGGACACTGCAGTGAAGGATACCATCTCAGCAGTCCAAAAAGCTGGATTAACTGTTTCAGAAGAAAAGGTGCAGCAAATGCAGCCTTGGATGTATTTGGGTTATAAAATTTCGTCACGAACTATAAAGCCACAACTGCTCCAGCCGGAAGAGAACCCACAAACATTACATGACATGCAGAGGTTGCTTGGTGCTATCACTTGGGTGAGACCCTTATTGGGGATTACAAATCAAGACTTGCAGCCATTATTTGACCTCCTGAAGGGAGATTCGGCCCCAAACTCCCCGAGACACTTGACAGAGGAAGCAAGACACGCCTTGAATAAAGTGTCTTTGGCAATACAAACCCGGCAAGCACACCGGATGGACCCTATGTTGCCTTTCCTATTAGTGGTTCTGGGGAGGGGTCCTCAACTTCATGCCTGAATTTTTCGGTGGGATCTTGAGTTACCTGGTCCTTTGTTGATTTTAGAATGGATTTTCCTTTCCCACCAACCCAAAAAGACCATCACTACAAAGCCAGAAATAAGAGCTCAGTTAATTATTAAGGCTAGAAGACGTTTGCTATCTTTCTCTGGGAGAGACTTTTCGATTATATTTCTGCCTTTGACTTCTTCCTATTTAGATTGGCTCCTGCAACAATCTGAACACCTTCAAATTGCTCTAATAAATTTCCCTGGACAACTTTCTATCCATTGCCCTAAGCATAGACTTCTAAGTTCTGATTTCAATTTATTTCCTAAACCCTTAAGGAGTGATAAGCCCCTCAAAGCCCTCACTTTGTTTACAGACGGGTCAGGAAAATCTCATAAATCTGTAATTACATGGGAAAACCCTATGACAGGTGAGTGGCTGTCAGATACTGAAATTGTTGAAGGCTCACCACAGATTGTTGAATTGGCGGCAGTGGTAAGGGCATTTTGCAAATTCACCGGCCCCGTTAATATTGTTACTGACTCAGCATATGTTGCAGGGATCGTGGAAAGGGCGGAAAATTCGTTGCTGAAGGACATTGCAAATGAACGGTTATACTCTTTACTGAAAAATAGAGTTTTTCTTCTTTCCCAAAGGCAGCACCCTTACTTCATTATGCATATCCGTTCCCACACTACCCTTCCTGGACCCTTGACACAAGGTAACAATCGAGCTGACACACTTGCCATGACAGCACAAGTAACATTACCTAACATACCTGAGCAGGCAAAGCTTAGCCATGCATTCTTCCATCAAAATGCTCCAGCTTTGCATAGAATGTTTGATATTACCAAGGACCAAGCCAAGGCCATTGTAAACACATGCCCTAGTTGCCAAAAACTTTCCCTACCAGCTATTGGAGCAGCAGTCAACCCTAGGGGACTCCATAGTTTACAACTGTGGCAAGCAGATATAACACACTACCCTTCATTTGGTCGTTTCAAATACATCCATCTTTCTATAGATACCTTTTCAGGTGCTATCTTTGCCTCCGCTCACACCAAAGAAACAGCAGCAGATGCTATGAAACGTTTTCTCCAAGCATTTGCAATGCTAGGTATCCCCCAGGAAATAAGAACTGATAATGGTCCAGCTTATATTTCACACAAAAATAAAACAATTTTTCAATCAGTGGGGAGTCATCCACACCACTGGCATCCCTCACTCCCCCACGGGTCAGTCAATAGTTGAAAGAGCCCATGGTTCCCTTAAAAATCTTTTAGATAAACAAAAAGGGGGAATAGAGATCTTATCAAACACAGAAAGATTAAGTAAAGCATTATATGTCTTTAATTTTTTGAACAATTCGTTTATGGAAACATACCCTCCCATTATCTGTCATTTTTCGAATACAACACAGGCTCAACTGAAAGAAAGACCACCAGTCTTGGTAAAAGGTGCTGAAACAAATCAAATCTTAGGAGGACCATTCCAACTAATAACTTGGGGGAAGGGATATGCTTGTGTCTCCACAGATAGGGCACCTCGGTGGATGCCAGCCAAGAACATCAAACCTTACCTACAGCCTTTAAAAGAAGACCTACCAGAGAGTCCCAGTAGTCCAACTCCTAACAACAAGCCTGCAACTACTACTCCTTATGACTGACTATTTCACAGCTCCTCATCGCAAGTCATCGTTGGGACCGTGACCTCTGAAAGACTCTCAATCATTGCACTTGTTCTCTTTAATGTCCTACCCTTTGCCAGCAGCAGAATTGTTCAACAGCCAAAACAGAACATTTGGATTACCCTGGCCAACATAACGCACCAAGAGACGTTATGTCTATCTGTTGCCACCCCCAAACAACCCCTTTTCAACATGCCTGGTAGGTCTACCAGCAGACGAATGCCCAGTAAATAAAAAGACCATCAATGCCATGCGAGGTAACAGTCCCAAAAGTAAGTTAAAATACAACCCTGTAGACTTTTGGAACTCGTGGGCTCTTGATCTTCCACATGCGCCATTAGAGCGTCAAGAACTGGAACTATTTGGCTCAGTTAAAATGGACTACTGCATCACCTTTCGCTATAACAAGAGAGTTCAGCTGATAAGGGCTAACGGAGGTAAGCCCCAAATCGTGAAAACAGATGAACCAGCGTTGTGGGATGTTTCCCCCCACCATCCAGGGTATAAAAATGAGAGCCTATGGTGTAATTATACCTCACGACATCCATCTAAATCAAGTGATACTCCTCTGCAGTTACCTCCAGGTACATTTCTTCTTTGTGGGGACAGAGCATGGCCTGCCATTCCGTCTCATATTAAAGGTGGACCATGTAGCCTTGGTAGGCTTACTTTACTAACTCCCAATGTCACAGCACTAATTGGTAATAGCAAAAACAGGAAAAAGCGTTTTGCACATCAATTCCAATCTGATTGTAACAGTAAATTAGAGTTTTGGAATAGGGGACAAAGGATAATCGCCTCTGCTCTTGTACCTTGGGTAGCTGCTGCACAAGCAGTCACCCAGTTGGGAAGATTGGGATGTTGGTTAAGTAAACAAACCAACGCTACTTCCGTCGCTCTAAGTGATCTTCTGACAGATGTTGTCAGTATAAGGCATGCAACATTGTAAAACAGAGCTGCCATAGATTGTTTGCTGTTGGCACAAGGACATGGATGCCAGGACTTCGAAGGCATGTGCTGCATGAACCTTTCTGATCATAGCGAATCTATACACAAAAGTATTCAAGCTCTCAAAGATGGAGTCAAAGAGTTACAAATCAAGGATGACACGGACTGGTTTAATGGACTCTTGAAAAGTTGGGGAAACAAAGGGTGGGTGTTACTTATAATGAAAACTGGGTTACTTCATAATTGTTGTTGTTGTACTGTTAATTGTTCCGTGCTTGTTACAATGTTTTTACAAAGTTCTACAAAAATCATTTAGCTCTATTTTTATAGTTAAACAGAAAGGGGAAGATGTGGGAATCGAGCTGGCTGACATCCAAAGCCAGACCAGTGTTTTTGGTGAGTTGCCCCTTGGCCCCAGACCTTGGAGGGCATTTGTTTAAGTTAATAACAGTTCCTAAGAAAGTTGTCAAAGGTTTTAAAACTGTTCCTGGTCAAGCTTTATAGCCCTCATTTCCCATTGGTTACCTCCATTCCCAGTTATGTCATCCCTTTTCTCTCCCCAGTTCTGGAAAGTTCTTGTATCCTTGTACCCCCATTGGTTTATGTTCACCGCATTGTTCCACCCATCCTACCTTACTGGTTACTGCCCCATATTACCCTTCCCTTTCTCCACTTTTCCCTTTACCCATTGGATTATCATCCTGGACCCACCTCTCATCATCCCTTATAAATACCCTGGATTTTCCCTCAGCCTTGTCTTCTACCCTTAGCTCTTATAGTGTGTACAGGTGTTTTGGGCCTTCTCCCTCATTTTCTTTTATGATTATTAAAGTATTTAAATCCAGAGTTGTGGTGTCGACCCGTTCCTCATTTCGCCACGTTAGCCCTGATATCAGGGGAACTTTAGAGGTTGGTCGGGTAGACTGCCCTCGAGTCTCGCACCTGAAATATTGAAAAACAAAAAAAACCCGACATTTAAGAGCCAACAGGAAGTCACAAAGTTACGGAGGCTGCTAGATCACCTCCCCAAAAGAAAAAGCTGAAAAAGCTGTGGCTGCTGAGGAAGGGGAGGTGAAGCTTGTGTGGCAAGCTCAGAGCACATTCACAGTGAATGAAAGGTGGAAGAGGGAGGGTGACTCTTCCTCAGGAAGTCTACTGATGGGACAAGGGGGAATGGGATCAAACGGAAAGAGAGTTGGAAGAGATTTGATGCTGGAAAGAAGTTCTTTAATCTGAGGCTGCTTGTCCCTGACACAGGGAGCTGTGCACATGTGGGTGTCCCATCCCCAGCAACATCCAAGGCCACATTGGACAGGGTTGAAGTGCTGGGAGCTTGCTCAGGTTGGAACCAGATGATTTTTAGGGTCTCTTCCAAGCCAAACCACTCAAGGATTGGATGGTTCTATGGCATCCATCTCCAAGAGAGGAGTGGCCCTGAAGCTTCTGTGACATCACAGGGCCCAGAGTGCTGCAGGTGGAAGGTCCAGGGCCTGGAGACCAGCACAACAGACAGTTCACCTGCTGCCAGCACTCAGTTCTCCCCCACTCTTCGCTCTCTGCCACGATGCCAAGATGTTCCTGCTGCCAGTACTCGCTTGTCCCCCGCTCTTCGTTCTCTGCCTTGGTGCTGAGCTGCTCCTGCTGCCGGGACTTTTCCTGCACTTCTACTGGAGCATCAACACCAAGAGCATGAGCGCTCCTCTCCCAGTGGAGGTACAGTGCCATCCCAGGGAGGGGGGCAGCCCTGAGTGCCAGGGCAGGCTGCAGCCCTGTGGGGATGGATGCTGGGGACAGGGACCCCAAGTGACATTGTGCTGCCTCATGCAGACTGCCAGAGACACCATTGAGGATATGGAGGTGGATGAGCAGGATGACACCGAGCCCATGGAAGTGGACGAATATGATGAGACTGAGCCCATGGAAGTGGATGAGCAGGATGACACCGAGCCCATGGAAGTGGACGAATATGATGAGACTGAGCCCATGGAAGTGGATGAGCAGGATGACACCGAGTCCATGGAAGTGGATGAATATGATGAGACTGAGCCCATGGACGTCGATGAGAAGGACAAGGAAGAGCCCGTGATCCTGGCATAAGGATGGAGGCCCAGGAGCAGGACAACCTGATGCTCCCCTGCCCTGCCCACAGGCAGTGCCCAGCCTGGGGCGGGGCTGGCTGGCTCTCCTCAGGGACATGGTACTCAAGGAAGTCCTGCTCTGCTGCTTCCTTCCTTCCTTCCTTCCTTCCTTCCTTCCCTCCCAGACTGACAGGGATAATGGACATCGATAGGGCCCCACTGTAAATATGTTCAGCATGTTCGAGGCTTTTTTTTATAGGAACAATTTGAAGATTGTTAGCCTAAAGGTCCCAGAATGTTAATCTATAGCTTCTAGATTTTTACTGTATAAGTCCCAGATTATTAACAGTATAGTCTTCCTTGTTAATATGTTCTAGAGACTGTTGTTGTTGTTGTTAGAAGTAATTATGTTCTTCAAATGTTTGGCTGAACTTTGTTCAATAAATACTATTTCTTATTAAAACCTCGCCTCTCTTTGCAATTCCTTTGGGCAACCTTTGCACAGTGGTGGTTTCCACTTGCTCATGGTTCCTGGGGCTGCAGGTCCCTGGGGGTGCTGGCACAGCCAGCCCTGGCTGGGGGTACCCTGTGCAGGGGGGTCCCACTGAGCCAGCACTGCTGTTCCTGGGGCACAGCAGTGTCCCCGAGGGCAAAGCTGTCACCAGCAGAGAGGGAGCTCTGACAGCAGCAGGCCCTGCAGCAACGCTACCAAAGCAAAGGAAACCTCCTGACACCCTTCCTGCTGCGGCCACAGGGACTCCTGGGCAGGAGCCAGCATCAGGCACAGGGATGCAACATCCACCTCCATGCTCTGAAGGTCTCAACAGCCTTGGCAAGTCTGGGACCTGCACCCGGGCTGCTGCAGGGGCTGATGTTTAAGGCTTGCAGCCTCCAAAGCCTCTGGGCTTTGCTTCCCCCGCTGCCTTCCATTGCCCTGTGCCCAGGATCCTCACCCTGCCCGTGTTCCTGCTGCTGCCAGCAGCCCCCAGAGCCCCTCACTCCCGGAGCATCCCCATCACAGGGAGCACTGGCAAATCCCACACGCTTTGCAAAGCAAACTCCCCCACAGTAACCAAACCACTCTTTGGTCAGAGGGTGCCAAGGGGAAGCTCAGCACCAGCTGCTGTTTAAAGCATGCTTTCAAAAGTGGGTTCAGGCACTCTGGCAGTGCCTGCTGCGCAGCTGAGGCTGTGGGGACACAGCACTGGCTCAGGCCAGCCCTCAGCCCCTCACAGCTCATGCCAAGGGCCCAGCTCACAAAGCAGTTTCAAACCACTTGCTGCAGCTATTTCAAAGGCCTAAATGTCATTGGCAGGAGCCATTTAGTTGCCAACTCAGTGTCCGTGTCCTGGCAGGATAAGCCACCAAGGGGCCTCTGCATGTGCACTCAGGGCACTTCCACTGCCATCCCAAAGGGATCGCAAAGGACAGGGCTCTTCTTTCAGCACTGCTGAGCTCCTCACGCAGCATTGAAGTCTCAGGAAGAGACAAGAATTGAGTGCACCAGGGAAGCTGGCCTCCAAGAAAACGCATCAATCCCACGGCCCACCCAAGCCAACGGCCTGCATGTCTGTACCTTCTCCTCCTTCTCTCTTCTCTGCTGTCACTTTGCCCCTTCTCTCTGTCCGGGAGCTTGGCCTCTCAGACAAATAAAAGATGTGCATCCACACCTAGGCACGGCATAGATGTCTTACAGAATTGTCCCTTCTTCCCCGACAGCTGCAAATCCTACAGCTGCCAGACCTCATCCCTTGCTCCTAGAAAGGGAGAGAAGACTTTCCATTCTAATCCATTGCCCAGCCCTAAGTCAACGACACAGTCAGTAGAAATAGCTGTGAAATCCCCGGCAGGAACCTGCCAGAAGAGCTACAGCTGTGGAGGGGGAAGCAGCAAACTCCCACCCCCACCACTGCTTTGGACTCCTTACCAGCTAAAACAGATCCCACTCCTGCCACTTTTTCCATTTTTTGTTAACCACAACTACCATCAATTTAAATCCATTGAAAACAAGATCACAGGAGGGGTTGCGTGGAAAGGAACCTTCAATCCCACCCAGCGCAAGCTTTGCCATGGCAGGGACACCTGCCACTGTCCCACGCTGCTCCAGCCTGGCCTTGGGCACTGCCAGGGATCCAGGGGCAGCCACAGCTGCTCTGGGCACCCTGTGCCAGCCCTGCCCATCCTGCCAGGGAACACTTCCTGACCCATATCCCATCTGCAGCCGCTCCCAGTGCCAACAGGTGTCACTGCATGGCCTTGGGATGATGGATCAAGAGAAAGCCCCAAACTTTGAGCAGAGCTCCCAGTGCCTGTGCTGGGGACATGCCACCCACCTGCCCCTCAAGCACTCAGCTGCCTCGCAGCCAGATGGAGTGTCCAACGGGTAAAGTACTCCCAGAGGATCAAACCCTGGTCACTGCACCAATGACAAGGTCTTTATTGGGAAAAGAAATGTCGAAGCACAGCGACATTTCTTTTCCAAGCAGGAGACGCTGATCCTGTGCCGGCAGCGCAGGGATGCTGTTATTGCTGGTCCTCATTTCATCCCTTTATCAGCTGCAGGGCCACCAGGACAGGCTGTGGTCTCCCAGGGCAGCTCTGAGTGACACTGCTGTCCCCACCAGCTGTCCCCAGCCCTGGGTGCTGCCACGTGCCCCAGCCTCTGCAGCCCAAAGCACCTGGAGATCCCCCCGAGCATCAGCGATCAGGGCCGCTGCAATCAGCCTGCTGACCCAAAACCTCAAGTGCTGCCACAAGAAAAGCAGCTGATTCATTGATACCTCAGAATTTCATGTCTCAATGCAAGGACAGGAAGCACCCCTATGCCACCAAATCGTTGCTAAGGGCTTGCAAGCCTCAACGCGGAGATTTCAGCGTTGGACACGCAGTCAGGGCAAGGGTAAATCCACACAGAGATGACACAGAAATTCCAAAACACACATCATGTTGGTCTTGACGCCTTTCTTGTTGGCTCAAGGGCTGTTTCCGTGGGCCACGCTTGCACAGAAAGAAAGAAAGGAAGTGCAGCTGCTGAGGAACATCTCCATGCCCTCAGCAGGTTTTGGTGCCTTTGCTGCAGGGCCGCTCCTGTCAGAGCCCCCTCTCTGCTGCTGACACCTTTGCTCTTGGGGACACCAGCCCAGGAACACCAGCAGGGCCCAGGGTTGGCTCAGGGGGACCCCCCTGTGCACAGGGAATCCCAGCCCCATGGCTGTGCCAGCACCCCCAGAAACACCAAGATCTGGCAGCACTTTGCTCCGCTGCTCTTTCCGCACACGGAACCATCTCCTTCCTTTGCCATCCCAGGAAAATTCAACCTCTACCTCAGCCAAAGATCATTTCCTACACATGGCTGATCAGAAATGTTCTTCTGGACTTCCTCCACCAAAACCACCCCCGCATGCCCACAAGACATTCCAGGGCCATCGGGAAACCCTCCACAAACACTGCGCAGGCACCCAGGACCACGGGCTTTCCATCTCTGCCATTCAGGCTCCCTGCGCTGCTCCTGGTCATTTTCTCCTCCTCTCTCCATAACTTTGGGAACCACAGAGCTCCCAGGCTTTGGCAATTCCCAAGGCCACTGCCATCCTTGACTTCTTGGACACCCCCAGGGCTGTGGACAGACACCCCTGTGTTTTCCCGCAGAAGATGTTAAGAGCCAACAGGAAGTCACAAAGTTACGGAGGCTGCTAGATCACCTCCCCAAAAGAAAAAGCTGAAAAAGCTGTGGCTGCTGAGGAAGGGGAGGTGAAGCTTGTGAGGCAAGCTCAGAGCACATTCACAATGAATGAAAGGTGGAAGAGGGAGAGTGACTCTTCCTCAGGAAGTCTACTGATGGGACAAGGGGGAA
Source organism: Cinclus cinclus (assembly GCF_963662255.1). Lineage (NCBI taxonomy): Eukaryota > Metazoa > Chordata > Aves > Passeriformes > Cinclidae > Cinclus > Cinclus cinclus. Next base: position 3,687,120 of record NC_085059.1, read on the forward strand.
TGGGATCAAACGGAAAGAGAGTTGGAAGAGATTTGATGCTGGAAAGACGTTCTTTAATGTGAGGCTGCTTGTCCCTGACACAGGGAGCTGTGCACATGTGGGTGCCCCATCCCCAGCAACATCCAAGGCCACATTGGACAGGGTTGAAGTGCTGGGAGCTTGCTCAGGTTGGAACCAGATGATTTTTAGGGTCTCTTCCAAGCCAAACCACTCAAGGACTTCATGGTTCTATGGCGTCCATCTCCAAGAGAGGAGTGGCCCTGAAGCTTCTGTGACATCACAGGGCCCAGAGTGCTCCAGGTGGAAGGTCCAGGGCCTGGAGACCAGCACAACAGACAGTTCACCTGCTGCCAGCACTCAGTTCTCCCCCACTCTTCGCTCTCTGCCACGGTGCCAAGATGTTCCTGCTGCCAGTACTCGCTTGTCCCCCGCTCTTCGTTCTCTGTCTTGGTGCCGAGCTGCTCCTGCTGCCGGGACTTTTCCTGCACTTCTACTGCACCATCAACACCAACAGCATGAGCGCTCCTGTCCCAGTGGAGGTACAGTGCCATCCCAGGGAGGGGGGCAGCCCTGACTGCCAGGGCAGGCTGCAGCCCTGTGGGGATGGATGCTGGGGACAGGGACCCCAAGTGACATTGTGCTGTCTCATGCAGACTGCCAGAGACACCATTGAGGATATGGAGGTGGATGAGCAGGATGACACCGAGCCCATGGAAGTGGAGGAATATGATGAGACTGAGCCCATGGAAGTGGATGAGCAGGATGACACCGAGCCCATGGAAGTGGACGAATATGATGAGACTGAGCCCATGGAAGTGGATGAGCAGGATGACACCGAGCCCATGGAAGTAGATGAATATGATGAGACTGAGCCCATGGACGTCGATGAGAAGGACAAAGAAGAGCCCGTGATCCTGGCATGAGGATGGAGGCCCAGGAGCAGGACAACCTGATGCTCCCCTGCCCTGCCCACAGGCCGTGCCCAGCCTGGGGCGGGGCTGGCTGGCTCTCCTCAGGGACATGGTGCTCAAGGAAGTCCTGCTCTGCTGCTTCTTTCCTTCCTTCCTTCCTTCCTTCCCTCCCAGACAGACAGGGATAATGGGCATCGATAGGGCCCCACTGTAAATATGTTCAGCATGTAGGAGGCTTTTTTTTATAGGAACAATTTGAAGATTGTTAGCCTAAAGGTCCCAGAATGTTAATCTATAGCTTCTAGATTTTTACAGTATAAGTCCCAGATTGTTAACAGTATAGTCTTCCTTGTAAATATGTTCTAGAGACTGTTGTTGTTGTTGTTAGAAGTAAATATGTTCTTCAAATGTTTGGCTGAACTTTGTTCAATAAATACTATTTCTTATTAAAACCTCGCCTCTCTTTGCAATTCCTTTGGGCAACCTTTGCACAGTGCTGGTTTCCACTTGCTCATGGTTCCTGGGGCTGCAGGTCCCTGGGGGTGCTGGCACAGCCAGCCCTGGCTGGGGGTCCCTGTGCAGGGGGGTCCCACTGAGCCAGCACTGCTGTTCCTGGGGCACAGCAGTGTCCCCGAGGGCAAAGCTGTCACCAGCAGAGAGAGAGCTCTGACAGCAGCAGGCCCTGCAGCAACGCCACCAAAGCAAAGGAAACCTCCTGACACCCTTCCTGCTGCGGCCACAGGGACTCCTGGGCAGGAGCCAGCATCAGGCACAGGGATGCAACATCCACCTCCATGCTCTGAAGGTCTCAACAGCCTTGGCAAGTCTGGGACCTGCACCCGGGCTGCTGCAGGGGCTGATGTTTAAGGCTTGCAGCCTCCAAAGCCTCTGGGCTTTGCTTCCCCCACTGCCTTCCATTGCCCTGTGCCCAGGATCCTCACCCTGCCCGTGTTCCTGCTGCTGCCAGCAGCCCCCAGAGCCCCTCACTCCCTGAGCATCCCCATCACAGGGAGCACTGGCAAATCCCACACGCTTTGCAAAGCAAACTCCCCCACAGTAACCAAACCACTCTTTGGTCAGAGGGTGCCAAGGGGAAGCTCAGCACCAGCTGCTGTTTAAAGCATGCTTTCAAAAGTGGGTTCAGGCACTCTGGCAGTGCCTGCTGCGCAGCTGAGGCTGTGGGGACACAGCACTGGCTCAGGCCAGCCCTCAGCCCCTCACAGCTCATGCCAAGGGCCCAGCTCACAAAGCAGTTTCACACCACTTGCTGCAGCTATTTCAAAGGCCTAAATGTCATTGGCAGGAGCCATTTAGTTGCCAACTCAGTGTCCGTGTCCTGGCACGAGAAGCCACCAAGGGGCCTCTGCATGTGCACTCAGGGCACTTCCACTGCCATCCCAAAGGGATCGCAAAGGACAGGGCTCTTCTTTCAGCACTGCTGAGCTCCTCACGCAGCATTGAAGTCTCAGGAAGAGACAAGAATTGAGTGCACCAGGGAAGCTGGCCTCGAAGAAAAGGCATCAATCCCACGGCCCACCCAAGCCAACGGCCTGCATGTCTGTACCTTCTCCTCCTTCTCTCTTCTCTGCTGTCACTTTGCCCCTTCTCTCTGTCCGGGAGCTTGGCCTCTCACACAAATAAAAGATGTGCATCCTCACCTAGGCACGGCATAGATGTCTTACAGAATTGTCCCTTCTTCCCCGACAGCTGCAAATCCTACAGCTGCCAGACCTCATCCCTTGCTCCTAGAAAGGGAGAGAAGACTTTCCATTCTAATCCATTGCCCAGCCCTAAGTCAACGACACAGTCAGTAGAAATAGCTGTGAAATCCCCGGCAGGAACCTGCCAGAAGAGCTACAGCTGTGGAGGGGGAAGCAGCAAACTCCCACCCCCAACACTGCTTTGGACTCCTTACCAGCTAAAACATATCCCACTCCTGGGATTTTTTTCCATTTTTTATTAACCACAACTACCATCAATTTAAATCCATTGAAAACAAGATCACAGGAGGGGTTGCGTGGAAAGGAACCTTCAATCCCACCCAGTGCAAGCTTTGCCATGGCAGGGACACCTGCCACTGTCCCACGCTGCTCCAGCCTGGCCTTGGGCACTGCCAGGGATCCAGGGGCAGCCACAGCTGCTCTGGGCACCCTGTGCCAGCCCTGCCCATCCTGCCAGGGAACACTTCCTGACCCATATCCCATCTGCAGCTGCTCCCAGTGCCAACAGGTGTCACTGCATGGCCTTGGGATGATGGATCAAGAGAAAGCCCCAAACTTTGAGCAGAGCTCCCAGTGCCTGTGCTGGGGACGTGCCACCCACCTGCCCCTCAAGCACTCAGCTGCCTCGCAGCCAGATGGAGTGTCCAACGGGTAAAGTACTCCCAGAGGATCAAACCCTGGTCACTGCACCAATGACAAGGTCTTTATTGGGAAAAGAAATGTCGAAGCACAGCGACATTTCTTTTCCAAGCAGGAGACGCTGATCCTGTGCCGGCAGCGCAGGGATGCTGTTATTGCTGGTCCTCATTTCATGCCTTTATCAGCTGCAGGGGCACCAGGACAGGCTGTGGTCTCCCAGGGCAGCTCTGAGTGACACTGCTGTCCCCACCAGCTGTCCCCAGCCCTGGGTGCTGCCACGTGCCCCAGCCTCTGCAGCCCAAAGCACCTGGAGATCCCCCCGAGCATCAGCGATCAGGGCCGCTGCAATCAGCCTGCTGACCCAAAACCTCAAGTGCTGCCACAAGAAAAGCAGCTGATTCATTGATACCTCGGAATTTCATGTCTCAATGCAAGGACAGGAAGCACCCCTATGCCACCAAATCATTGCTAAGGGCTTGCAAGCCTCAACGCGGAGATTTCAGCGTTGGACACGCAGTCAGGGCAAGGGTAAATCCACACAGAAATGACTCAGAAATTCCAAAACACACATCATGTTGGTCTTGACGCCTTTCTTGTTGGCTCAAGGGCTGTTTCCGTGGGCCACGCTTGCACAGAAAGAAAGAAAGGAAGTGCAGCTGCTGAGGAACATCTCCATGCCCTCAGCAGGTTTTGGTGCCTTTGCTGCAGGGCCGCTCCTGTCAGAGCCCCCTCTCTGCTGCTGACACCTTTGCTCTTGGGGACACCAGCCCAGGAACACCAGCAGGGCCCAGGGTTGGCTCAGGGGGACCCCCCTGTGCACAGGGAATCCCAGCCCCATGGCTGTGCCAGCACCCCCAGAAACACCAAGATCTGGCAGCACTTTGCTCCGCTGCTCTTTCCGCACACGGAACCATCTCCTTCCTTTGCCATCCCAGGAAAATTCAACCTCTACCTCAGCCAAAGATCATTTCCTACACATGGCTGATCAGAAATGTTCTTCTGGACTTCCTCCACCAAAACCACCCCCGCATGCCCACAAGACATTCCAGGGCCATCGGGAAACCCTCCACAAACACTGCGCAGGCACCCAGGACCACGGGCTTTCCATCTCTGCCATTCAGGCTCCCTGCGCTGCTCCTGGTCATTTTCTCCTCCTCTCTCCATAACTTTGGGAACCACAGAGCTCCCAGGCTTTGGCAATTCCCAAGGCCACTGCCATCCTTGACTTCTTGGACACCCCCAGGGCTGTGGACAGACACCCCTGTGTTTTCCCGCAGAAGATGTTAAGAGCCAACAGGAAGTCACAAAGTTACGGAGGCTGCTAGATCACCTCCCCAAAAGAAAAAGCTGAAAAAGCTGTGGCTGCTGAGGAAGGGGAGGTGAAGCTTGTGAGGCAAGCTCAGAGCACATTCACAATGAATGAAAGGTGGAAGAGGGAGGGTGACTCTTCCTCAGGAAGTCTACTGATGGGACAAGGGGGAATGGGATCAAACGGAAAGAGAGTTGGAAGAGATTTGATGCTGGAAAGACGTTCTTTAATGTGAGGCTGCTTGTCCCTGACACAGGGAGCTGTGCACATGTGGGTGCCCCATCCCCAGCAACATCCAAGGCCACATTGGACAGGGTTGAAGTGCTGGGAGCTTGCTCAGGTTGGAACCAGATGATTTTTAGGGTCTCTTCCAAGCCAAACCACTCAAGGACTTCATGGTTCTATGGCGTCCATCTCCAAGAGAGGAGTGGCCCTGAAGCTTCTGTGACATCACAGGGCCCAGAGTGCTCCAGGTGGAAGGTCCAGGGCCTGGAGACCAGCACAACAGACAGTTCACCTGCTGCCAGCACTCAGTTCTCCCCCACTCTTCGCTCTCTGCCACGGTGCCAAGATGTTCCTGCTGCCAGTACTCGCTTGTCCCCCGCTCTTCGTTCTCTGTCTTGGTGCCGAGCTGCTCCTGCTGCCGGGACTTTTCCTGCACTTCTACTGCACCATCAACACCAACAGCATGAGCGCTCCTGTCCCAGTGGAGGTACAGTGCCATCCCAGGGAGGGGGGCAGCCCTGACTGCCAGGGCAGGCTGCAGCCCTGTGGGGATGGATGCTGGGGACAGGGACCCCAAGTGACATTGTGCTGTCTCATGCAGACTGCCAGAGACACCATTGAGGATATGGAGGTGGATGAGCAGGATGACACCGAGCCCATGGAAGTGGAGGAATATGATGAGACTGAGCCCATGGAAGTGGATGAGCAGGATGACACCGAGCCCATGGAAGTGGACGAATATGATGAGACTGAGCCCATGGAAGTGGATGAGCAGGATGACACCGAGCCCATGGAAGTAGATGAATATGATGAGACTGAGCCCATGGACGTCGATGAGAAGGACAAAGAAGAGCCCGTGATCCTGGCATGAGGATGGAGCCCCAGGAGCAGGACAACCTGATGCTCCCCTGCCCTGCCCACAGGCCGTGCCCAGCCTGGGGCGGGGCTGGCTGGCTCTCCTCAGGGACATGGTGCTCAAGGAAGTCCTGCTCTGCTGCTTCTTTCCTTCCTTCCTTCCTTCCTTCCCTCCCAGACAGACAGGGATAATGGGCATCGATAGGGCCCCACTGTAAATATGTTCAGCATGTAGGAGGCTTTTTTTTATAGGAACAATTTGAAGATTGTTAGCCTAAAGGTCCCAGAATGTTAATCTATAGCTTCTAGATTTTTACAGTATAAGTCCCAGATTGTTAACAGTATAGTCTTCCTTGTAAATATGTTCTAGAGACTGTTGTTGTTGTTGTTAGAAGTAAATATGTTCTTCAAATGTTTGGCTGAACTTTGTTCAATAAATACTATTTCTTATTAAAACCTCGCCTCTCTTTGCAATTCCTTTGGGCAACCTTTGCACAGTGCTGGTTTCCACTTGCTCATGGTTCCTGGGGCTGCAGGTCCCTGGGGGTGCTGGCACAGCCAGCCCTGGCTGGGGGTCCCTGTGCAGGGGGGTCCCACTGAGCCAGCACTGCTGTTCCTGGGGCACAGCAGTGTCCCCGAGGGCAAAGCTGTCACCAGCAGAGAGAGAGCTCTGACAGCAGCAGGCCCTGCAGCAACGCCACCAAAGCAAAGGAAACCTCCTGACACCCTTCCTGCTGCGGCCACAGGGACTCCTGGGCAGGAGCCAGCATCAGGCACAGGGATGCAACATCCACCTCCATGCTCTGAAGGTCTCAACAGCCTTGGCAAGTCTGGGACCTGCACCCGGGCTGCTGCAGGGGCTGATGTTTAAGGCTTGCAGCCTCCAAAGCCTCTGGGCTTTGCTTCCCCCACTGCCTTCCATTGCCCTGTGCCCAGGATCCTCACCCTGCCCGTGTTCCTGCTGCTGCCAGCAGCCCCCAGAGCCCCTCACTCCCTGAGCATCCCCATCACAGGGAGCACTGGCAAATCCCACACGCTTTGCAAAGCAAACTCCCCCACAGTAACCAAACCACTCTTTGGTCAGAGGGTGCCAAGGGGAAGCTCAGCACCAGCTGCTGTTTAAAGCATGCTTTCAAAAGTGGGTTCAGGCACTCTGGCAGTGCCTGCTGCGCAGCTGAGGCTGTGGGGACACAGCACTGGCTCAGGCCAGCCCTCAGCCCCTCACAGCTCATGCCAAGGGCCCAGCTCACAAAGCAGTTTCACACCACTTGCTGCAGCTATTTCAAAGGCCTAAATGTCATTGGCAGGAGCCATTTAGTTGCCAACTCAGTGTCCGTGTCCTGGCACGAGAAGCCACCAAGGGGCCTCTGCATGTGCACTCAGGGCACTTCCACTGCCATCCCAAAGGGATCGCAAAGGACAGGGCTCTTCTTTCAGCACTGCTGAGCTCCTCACGCAGCATTGAAGTCTCAGGAAGAGACAAGAATTGAGTGCACCAGGGAAGCTGGCCTCGAAGAAAAGGCATCAATCCCACGGCCCACCCAAGCCAACGGCCTGCATGTCTGTACCTTCTCCTCCTTCTCTCTTCTCTGCTGTCACTTTGCCCCTTCTCTCTGTCCGGGAGCTTGGCCTCTCACACAAATAAAAGATGTGCATCCTCACCTAGGCACGGCATAGATGTCTTACAGAATTGTCCCTTCTTCCCCGACAGCTGCAAATCCTACAGCTGCCAGACCTCATCCCTTGCTCCTAGAAAGGGAGACAAGACTTTCCATTCTAATCCATTGCCCAGCCCTAAGTCAACGACACAGTCAGTAGAAATAGCTGTGAAATCCCCGGCAGGAACCTGCCAGAAGAGCTACAGCTGTGGAGGGGGAAGCAGCAAACTCCCACCCCCAACACTGCTTTGGACTCCTTACCAGCTAAAACATATCCCACTCCTGGGATTTTTTTCCATTTTTTATTAACCACAACTACCATCAATTTAAATCCATTGAAAACAAGATCACAGGAGGGGTTGCGTGGAAAGGAACCTTCAATCCCACCCAGTGCAAGCTTTGCCATGGCAGGGACACCTGCCACTGTCCCACGCTGCTCCAGCCTGGCCTTGGGCACTGCCAGGGATCCAGGGGCAGCCACAGCTGCTCTGGGCACCCTGTGCCAGCCCTGCCCATCCTGCCAGGGAACACTTCCTGACCCATATCCCATCTGCAGCTGCTCCCAGTGCCAACAGGTGTCACTGCATGGCCTTGGGATGATGGATCAAGAGAAAGCCCCAAACTTTGAGCAGAGCTCCCAGTGCCTGTGCTGGGGACGTGCCACCCACCTGCCCCTCAAGCACTCAGCTGCCTCGCAGCCAGATGGAGTGTCCAACGGGTAAAGTACTCCCAGAGGATCAAACCCTGGTCACTGCACCAATGACAAGGTCTTTATTGGGAAAAGAAATGTCGAAGCACAGCGACATTTCTTTTCCAAGCAGGAGACGCTGATCCTGTGCCGGCAGCGCAGGGATGCTGTTATTGCTGGTCCTCATTTCATGCCTTTATCAGCTGCAGGGGCACCAGGACAGGCTGTGGTCTCCCAGGGCAGCTCTGAGTGACACTGCTGTCCCTCCCTACCAGCTGTCCCCAGCCCTGGGTGCTGCCACGTGCCCCAGCCTCTGCAGCCCAAAGCACCTGGAGATCCCCCCGAGCATCAGCGATCAGGGCCGCTGCAATCAGCCTGCTGACCCAAAACCTCAAGTGCTGCCACAAGAAAAGCAGCTGATTCATTGATACCTCGGAATTTCATGTCTCAATGCAAGGACAGGAAGCACCCCTATGCCACCAAATCGTTGCTAAGGGCTTGCAAGCCTCAACGCGGAGATTTCAGCGTTGGACACGCAGTCAGGGCAAGGGTAAATCCACACAGAAATGACACAGAAATTCCAAAACACACATCATGTTGGTCTTGACGCCTTTCTTGTTGGCTCAAGGGCTGTTTCCGTGGGCCACGCTTGCACAGAAAGAAAGGAAGTGCAGCTGCTGAGGAACATCTCCATGCCCTCAGCAGGTTTTGGTGCCTTTGCTGCAGGGCCGCTCCTGTCAGAGCCCCCTCTCTGCTGCTGACACCTTTGCTCTTGGGGACACCAGCCCAGGAACACCAGCAGGGCCCAGGGTTGGGTCACGGGGACCCCCCTGTGCACAGGGACTCCCAGCCCCGTGGCTGTGCCAGCACCCCCAGAAACACCAAGATCTGGCAGCACTTTGCTCCGCTGCTCTTTCCGCACACGGACCCATCTCCTTCCTTTGCCATCCCAGGAAAATTCAACCTCTACCTCAGCCAAAGATCATTTCCTACACATGGCTGATCAGAAATGTTCTTCTGGACTTCCTCCACCAAAACCACCCCCGCATGCCCACAAGACATTCCAGGGCCATCGGGAAACCCTCCACAAACACTGCGCAGGCACCCAGGACCACGGGCTTTCCATCTCTGCCATTCAGGCTCCCTGCGCTGCTCCTGGTCATTTTCTCCTCCTCTCTCCATAACTTTGGGAACCACAGAGCTCCCAGGCTTTGGCAATTCCCAAGGCCACTGCCATCCTTGACTTCTTGGACACCCCCAGGGCTGTGGACAGACACCCCTGTGTTTTCCCGCAGAAGATGTTAAGAGCCAAGAGGAAGTCACAAAGTTACGGAGGCTGCTAGATCACCTCCCCAAAAGAAAAAGCTGAAAAAGCTGTGGCTGCTGAGGAAGGGGAGGTGAAGCTTGTGAGGCAAGCTCAGAGCACATTCACAATGAATGAAAGGTGGAAGAGGGAGAGTGACTCTTCCTCAGGAAGTCTACTGATGGGACAAGGGGGAATGGGATCAAACGGAAAGACATTTGGAAGAGATCTGATGCTGGAAAGAAGTTCTTTAATGTGAGGCTGCTTGTCCCTGACACAGGGAGCTGTGCACATGTGGGTGCCCCATCCCCAGCAACATCCAAGGCCACATTGGACAGGGTTGAAGTGCTGGGAGCTTGCTCAGGTTGGAACCAGATGATTTTTAGGGTCTCTTCCAAGCCAAACCACTCAAGGACTTCATGGTTCTATGGCGTCCATCTCCAAGAGAGGAGTGGCCCTGAAGCTTCTGTGACATCACAGGGCCCAGAGTGCTCCAGGTGGAAGGTCCAGGGCCTGGAGACCAGCACAACAGACAGTTCACCTGCTGCCAGCACTCAGTTCTCCCCCACTCTTCGCTCTCTGCCACGGTGCCAAGATGTTCCTGCTGCCAGTACTCGCTTGTCCCCCGCTCTTCGTTCTCTGTCTTGGTGCCGAGCTGCTCCTGCTGCCGGGACTTTTCCTGCACTTCTACTGCACCATCAACACCAACAGCATGAGCGCTCCTGTCCCAGTGGAGGTACAGTGCCATCCCAGGGAGGGGGGCAGCCCAGACTGCCAGGGCAGGCTGCAGCCCTGTGGGGATGGATGCTGGGGAAAGGGACCCCAAGTGACATTGTGCTGCCTCATGCAGACTGCCAGAGACACCATTGAGGATATGGAGGTGGATGAGCAGGATGACACCGAGCCCATGGAAGTGGACGAATATGATGAGACTGAGCCCATGGAAGTGGATGAGCAGGATGACACCGAGCCCATGGAAGTGGATGAATATGATGAGACTGAGCCCATGGACATCGATGAGAAGGACAAGGAAGAGCCCGTGATCCTGGCATGAGGATGGAGGCCCAGGAGCAGGACAACCTGATGCTCCCCTGCCCTGCCCACAGGCAGTGCCCAGCCTGGGGTGGGGCTGGCTGGCTCTCCTCAGGGACATGGTGCTCAAGGAAGTCCTGCTCTGCTGCTTCCTTCCTTCCTTCTTTGCCAGACTGACAGGGATAATGGGCATCGACAGGGCCCCGCTGTAAATATGTTCAGCATGTTCGAGGCTTTTTTTATAGGAACAATTTCAAGATTGTTAGCCTAAAGTTCCCAGAATGTTAATCTATAGCTTCTAGATTTTTACTGTATAGGTCCCAGATTGTTACCAGTATAGTCTTCCTTGTAAATATGTTCTAGAGATTGTTGTTGTTGTTGTTAGAAGGAAACATGTTCTTCAAATGTTTGGCTGAACTTTGTTCAATAAATACTATTTCTTATTAAAACCTCGCCTCTCTTTGCAATTCCTTTGGGCAACGTTTGTACAGTGCTGGTTTCCACTTGCTCATGGTTCCTGGGGCTGCAGGTCCCTGGGGGTGCTGGCACAGCCAGCCCTGGCTGGGAGTCCCTGTGCAGGGGGGTCCCACTGAGCCAGCACTGCTGTTCCTGGGGCACAGCAGTGTCCCCGAGGGCAAAGCTCTCACCAGCAGAGAGGGAGCTCTGACAGCAGCAGGCCCTGCTGCAACGCCACCAAAGCAAAGGAAACCTCCTGACACCCTTCCTGCTGCGGCCACAGGGACTCCTGGGCAGGAGCCAGCATCAGGCACAGGGATGCAACATCCACCTCCATGCTCTGAAGGTCTCAACAGCCTTGGCAAGTCTGGGACCTGCACCCGGGCTGCTGCAGGGGCTGATGTTTAAGGCTTGCAGCCTCCAAAGCCTCTGGGCTTTGCTTCCCCCGCTGCCTTCCATTGCCCTGTGCCCAGGATCCTCACCCTGCCCGTGTTCCTGCTGCTGCCAGCAGCCCCCAGAGCCCCTCACTCCCTGAGCATCCCCATCGCAGGGAGCACTGGCAAATCCCACACGCTTCGCAAAGCAAACTCCCCCACAGTAACCAAACCACTCTTTGGTCAGAGGGTGCCAAGGGGAAGCTCAGCACCAGCTGCTGTTTAAAGCATGCTTTCAAAAGTGGGTTCAGGCACTCTGGCAGTGCCTGCTGCGCAGCTGAGGCTGTGGGGACACAGCACTGGCTCAGGCCAGCCCTCAGCCCCTCACAGCTCATGCCAAGGGCCCAGCTCACAAAGCAGTTTCACACCACTTGCTGCAGCTATTTCAAAGGCCTAAATGTCATTCGCAGGAGCCATTTAGTTGCCAACTCAGTGTCCGTGTCCTGGCACGAGAAGCCACCAAGGGGCCTCTGCATGTGCACTCAGGGCACTTCCACTGCCATCCCAAAGGGATCGCAAAGGACAGGGCTCTTCTTTCAGCACTGCTGAGCTCCTCACGCAGCATTGAAGTCTCAGGAAGAGACAAGAATTGAGTGCACCAGGGAAGCTGGCCTCCAAGAAAAGGCATCAATCCCACGGCCCACCCAAGCCAACGGCCTGCATGTCTGTACCTTCTCCTCCTTCTCTCTTCTCTGCTGTCACTTTGCCCCTTCTCTCTGTCCGGGAGCTTGGCCTCTCAGACAAATAAAAGATGTGCATCCACACCTAGGCACGGCATAGATGTCTTACAGAATTGTCCCTTCTTCCCCGACAGCTGCAAATCCTACAGCTGCCAGACCTCATCCCTTGCTCCTAGAAAGGGAGACAAGACTTTCCATTCTAATCCATTGCCCAGCCCTAAGTCAACGACACAGTCAGTAGAAATAGCTGTGAAATCCCCGGCAGGAACCTGCCAGAAGAGCTACAGCTGTGGAGGGGGAAGCAGCAAACTCCCACCCCCACCACTGCTTTGGACTCCTTACCAGCTAAAACATATCCTGTTTTAATGCACATTTATGGTTTTGTTTTGCACTGAGGATGGGTTGTTCTGTTTGCCCATGGGTTTGTATCCTGGTTGTCCCCTTCCCTTAACCCCTGCCTTTCCCCTGGCCAGCCATGAGTGTGAACAACCCCTGTGACCCGGGGTTTCTTCGCCCTTGAGTTGGGATTGAAAATACCCCATGTTTCCCATGCTATCTCTCTTCTCCCTGCAACCCTTCAGGACAATAAACTCGGATCATTCCGGGAAGGAGGGCCCCCTCTAATTTTTTACCTTTGTCCTTGTCAGATAAAAATCCCCCATCTCTCTGACCCTGAGCTATCCCAGGCACGTCAGAGAGACCACGGGGAAGATCCGACAAGTTGGCGCTCCGCCTTGAAGGCTTTCTCACAGAAGTTTGAGAGCCTCTTGCTCTGGGCTGGAGTCCTATCTAAGGATTCATTAAGCCTTTTGGATTGCTCAGCTCCTTTCTAGCACGAAATTGCTTTCTGCGCAATATTCTGCTAGAAAGGGATAAACTGGTAGCTTGCTTTGGAGCCCAACAAGTCAGCTGGGGACAAGGGACTTTTCTTTGCAGCACTTTGGATGACCCAAGCCTCTAGGAAGGGGTGAGTGACCCTTGCAGCAGGCAGGGACCCCAAAAGGAGCCGGGGGGGTGGGGAGGGGGTCGGTCGGAAGACGGGTGTGGCAGCATAGCCAGCGTGTGGCCCCTTCTAACCCGGGGTTAGGGGGCAACAGCTGCCTGTTTTCTGGTTTTTCTGACTGCAAGAAAAGGTAGATTGTTTGCATAGTTTGCATTTAACAGTACGGGCTCTAAGCTTTCTGCGCAACAGAGGAGTTTATATTCCCAAATTCGGGAAATTTTACATAGTGGATAAGTTAGGACTTCTAAAAGATGTTTAAAGCATTTTGTGTGTTGGCTATCTATTCAGTTCCCTCAGTTTACCCTGCAGAATGTAAATTCAAGCTCCTCTTGGGACAAAATGGGGGATCTTTTAACATGAAAAATAGAAGATGGAGAGGAATCACTTTGTCAGTTCCTCCCAATATTCCTAAAAGTTCGCAAAGAATTGATGAAGAGAGAACTGAAAAGACAGCCACGGGAAACCCATCTGACTTTCCCTATCCCTTCTCCTCTCTCCCCCTCTGCCCCTGAATTGAAAAGGACGCATGGGTCTCCCCCGGATGTTCAGGAAGCCTGCCATAGCCGTGGTTTCCCAGAACAGTATCCAGGCCATGTGGCCGATCCCCTGGGCGTCTCTCAATACCAGGGGGGAGTCCACCATGGCGGCGGCCACGTGTTTGATCCCCCAGGTTACCTTCCTTCTTCCCAAAATTCCTATTTCCCGCCTGCACCTGCCCCTAACCCTTCCTCCTCCAATAACCCTTTCCATCCCTCCGACCCGCCCCCTCCCTCCTCCAGGTACCTGCCCTGCATGGCGTCACCCTGCGGCCCCGCCCCCAGGTGTTGCAATCCCGCTTCCCACCGTCCCCCTTCCCACCCGGGTGGCTCGGGCCCCTCCCCTACTGTTTCCTGTGCTTGCCCTCAGGGTCGCCACGGGAACGGGGGCGGGGAACAGAGAGCCTGCCCTCCGAGCTGCCGCGGGGAGCGGGGCGGGACCATCCCCTCTCACACACCCTGCGGGGCGGGGAGAATTGTCCCTCCGGATTCCCAAGCGGGGGAAATAAACCCATTCCCGGTCCACGCGGCAGGCGGGGGTCGGCAGCCTCCCGGGTCCGGCGTGGGGGGCGATGGCCAGCAGCTCCCGGAACCCTACGGGGGTGGGGGGGGGAAACGGGTCCTCCTCCGAGCTGCCGCGAGTGTGGGGACGGGCGAGGGGGGTTCCCACCCCCCGGCTGCCATGCGGGGTGGGGTGAAACCCTTCCCGGTTCCCGAGGGGAGGGAAGTCTCTCCTCCCTGGATTGCCGCGGCTGCGGGGCAGGGAGCAGCCCTGCTCCGGGCCGCCCCGGGGGTGCCGGCACTGGCCATGCCCACCCTGCCGGCCCCTGCGGGGGAAGGGCTGGCCCTGCTCCCGGCTGCCTCGGGGGGGGCAGCGGGGGCCGTGTCCCACCTCCCAGCCCTCCCGGGAGTGGGGGGAGTGGGGGGAAACCCTGGGAATCAGGAGCCCGGGGATCGGAACCTGGAACAAAAAAACATACCATCGGTTGCTCCTGTTATATACGCAGGAAGGAGAAATGAAATTAGACAATTCCAAAATTTTTCATCTCAAACTTTTAGGGAACTTTGCAAAATTCAAAAAGAATTTGGCCGCAATAGTGAAATCTTTAAAGGGATGTTGAAAGCTACCCTACCATCCAATGAATTAGTTCCAGCTGATCTTCGAGATCTTTTCAAGTGTTTCCTGAGCCCCTCAGAGTTTGATATGTGGGAAAACATTTGGAAGAGATCTCTGAAGGGACTGCTAAAGGAACTTCTACAAAGTAGCCAAAATGCAGTAGACCCAGATGGAAATCCCGTAACTCTAGAATATTTATGTGGGGAAGGGGAGTGGTCTAACCCTGACGATCAAGTCAGAGTACTAACAAAATGGATTCTAACAAACATCTGTGAAGTAGCAGAAAAGGTTTTTAACCAGCTGCCTACTTCAGAGACCACGGGTAGTTATACTAATGTTAAACAGTTTACTTCTGAGCCCTTTTTACAGTTTGTTGATGGCCTTGGAGAACAGATCCAAAGACAAGTGCAGAATCCCTTAGCACAAGAGGAACTCATTTAGGAGTTGGCCCAGAGAAATGCTAATGAGGCCTGTCCAAGAGTGATCCTGGGCCTGCCTCCAATGCCACCACCTACTTTACCAGAGATTATAGAGGCATGCACCAGGAACGCAGAGCTGTTCAGTGGGCCAGAAAGAAGGCTTGGACTACCAAACCCAAGAACTGCACCAGCCGTAACATCAGGAGTAAAGAAGCAGCCCATGACACCAGAACAGCTTCAGCACATCATCTGCTTCCACTGCAGAAACCCAGGACACTTCGCCAGAGACTGTCCACAAAGCCAACAGCAAAACAAACTCAACCAACAAAAAAACTAAATTTAAAGTGCGTACCCGCAACTGACAGAACTGCGCGCAAAGATATAAATGCAGCGGGCTCCACACTGGCAGAAGCCTCTCTCTTGACCGAAAAGGGGGAGGAAGGGAAACAGGGTGTGGGAATGCAAAATGAATGTTTGTTTAAAAAAGTTAAGCAGCCGCAAGGCCATTTTAGGCTTATAACTACCAAAGGTTTTCATTTCAGGTCTACTGACTGGACAGTCATTGCAGTGGACCTGCCAGACAACTTACAGGACGTGACGTTAAACCACAGGGAACTGGACAGTGAGTATTTTGTTACTGGGGACACAGCACACCCACACCCCTGGAAATTGAGATAGCTCCCATGACCATCAAGGGAAACATAAGTAGCCTCATTCTCCTGGCAAGATGTCCCCAAACACCATTCTATTTGGCTGAAGGGCAAATCATTGCCCAGGCAATTCCTATTCCAGCAGAGATCCCAGTAGATGGAAAATCACCTGAAGTCTACTGGGCAGAAGTGGTGGGTGAGGACAAACCCTCTATGGCATGCAACCTGACCCGTGGATCAGATCATCTCCATGTGGAAGGGCTGCTTGACACAGGGGCAGATGTGACAATCATACCCGAAAGGATGTGGCCGTCACATTGGGACCTGCAACCCGTGGCAGGCAAAATCCAGGGTATAGGAGGGATAAAATTGGCAAAAGTCTCAAAAAGCATTGTGCAGATTGAGGGACCAGACGGAAAATTGGCCAGTGTCCGTCCATTTGTTACAGACTGCAAGTGCCCCCTATGGGGGAGAGACACCATGTCCCAGTGGGGGGTCAAATTAGTTATCCCTAAGACTCCCCAGGATTTTTAATGGCGGCCACTGTAGAGCGCCCTGCCCAAAAGTTAACATGGTTAAATGACACTCCAATTTGGGTACACCAGTGGCCGCTTAGCAAAGAAAAGCTTAAGGCGCTTGAAGAGCTCGTAGAGGAGCAATTGGCAAAGGGCCACAGAGAAGAAACAACTAGCCCTTGGAATTCCCTGGTCTTTGTGATAAAGAAACCAGGGAAAGACAAGTGGCATCTTCTCCATGATCTCTGGGAGATAAACAAAGTAATTAAGGACATGGGGTCACTCCAGCCTGGGATGCCTTCTCCAAAAATGCTTCCCCAAAATTGGCAATTGGCTGCCCTGGACATCAAGGACTGTTTCTTCCAAATTCCCCTCCACCCAAAGGATGCTCCGCGGTTTGCCTTTTCGGTACCCACCACTAATCGAGAAGCCCCAGGGAAGAGGTACCACTGGAAAGTCCTTCCCCAGGGAATGAAGTGCAGTCCCTCCATCTGCAAGTGGTATGTAGCCTCGTTGCTTTCCCCGGTGCGTGCTGAAAAGGGGGAGGCCATTATCCTACACTACATGGAAGATGTACTTGTGTGTGTTCCCCCAATGACACTATACTCCAAGACACACTTGACCTAGTGGTTAAAGTCTTAACCTCTGCTGGATTTCAATTGCAGGAGGACAAGGTCCAAAGGATGCCACTTTGGAGGTACCTGGGCTTGGAAATAACTGCGCGCACCATTGTGCCGCAAAGATTGGCAATTAATAACAATCCAAAAACCCTAGCAGATCTCCATTCCTTGTGTGGGTCTTTGAACTGGGTCAGGCCCTGGCTAGGCCTCACCAATGAGGACCTAAGCCCCCTCCTCAATTTATTAAAGGGGGAGAGAGAGCTGGATTCTCCCAGAGAACTGACCCCAGAGGCAAAAACAGTCATAGAAAAAGCAGAAAAAGCTTTGGGCACAAGGCAAGCTCACCGGTATCACCCCGAGCTGCCCTTTAAATTTATTATCCTGGGAAAGCTGCCACACCTGCACGGTTTGATATTTCAGTGGACCAAAGGGCAAAAAGATTCACGTTCAATCATAGAGTGGATTTTCCTTTCACGTGCAAGACCCAAAACCATCACTAAGCCACAAGAGCTAATAGCTCAGCTGATTTGTAAGGCAAGAGTAAGACTTTGTGAGCTGGCTGGTTGTGACTTTGCATGTATTCACCTCCCGGTCAAGCTTTCAAAGGAAGGAAAGAACTCTCCTGAGAAACTGACCAAAGAAATGTTTGAGCACCTGCTTCAGAGCAATGCCAACCTGCAGCTGTCCCTGGATAGCTACAGTGGACAAATATCAGTCCACGCCCCATCTCACAAGCTGTTCAATGAGGAATTCCACCTCATTCCTTGTGAAAAAAGGAGCCGTAGGCCACTCAAAGCTCTCACAGTGTTCACTGATATGTCTGGAGCATCCCACAAGTCGGTGATGACTTGGAGAAATCCACAAACTCAAAATTGGGAAGCTGAGGTTGAGTTTGTGGAGGGTTCGCCCCAGATAGCAGAACTGGCCGCAGCTGTGAGAGCCTTTGAGAAGTTCTCGGAGCCAATTAACTTGGTAACCGACTCAGCCTATGTAGCTGGGGTGGTATCCAGAGCAAAGCAGGCAGTTCTCAAGGACATCGAGAACGAGCAGCTCTTCAGGTTGCTCTCCAGACTAATCTATTTGGTTTCGCATAGAGAGCACCTGTTCTATGTGATGCATGTAAGGTCACACACCGATCTGCCAGGTGAAATTGCAGAAGGGAATCATAAGGCAGACTCCCTTGCTGCCCCAGCTGAGAAAGCACGCCTCCCTGACAATTTTCCAACAGGCAAAGCTGAGCCACCAGCAGTACCATCAAAATGTGCCAGGTCTGATCCGTCAGTTCCAGCTAACACGGAGTCAGGCTCGAGCCATTGTGGCCACCTGTCCCAGCTGCCAGCTCCAGGCCATGCCTTCGCTGGGTGTAGGGGTTAACCCCCGAGGCCTTGGCAGCTGTGAGGTGTGGCAGACAGACATCACACACATACCCAGTTTTGGTCGCCTCAAATATGTACTTGTAAGCATTGATACATATTCGGGTGCAGTTGATGCCTCTGGCCACGCAGGAGAAAAGGCTGTGCATGCCAAACAACACCTAGTGCAAGCCTTTTCAGTGCTGGGGATCCCTAGGGAAATCAAAATGGACAATGGCCCAGCGTACACATCCAAGGAGTTCCTAGAGTTTGTTCAGCAGTGGGGAGTGGAACATAAAACTGGCATCCCCCACTCCCTCACATCCAAGGTGTGATCGAGCGTGCCCACCAGACGCTCAAACAGGTCCTGGCTAGACAGAGTAGTTCAACTTTGTGGATGTCTCCACAGCAAAAGCTCTGTAAAGCCATGTTTACTATCCATTTTCTAAACTGTTCTTTTGAAAATATGAGTCCACCTGTGGTTCGTCACTTTAACAGTGGCAGTCAATTCAAACTGTCCCAGCATCCACCAGTTTTGATTAGGGACCCAGAAACATGGGAAACCAAAGGTCCCTATGAGCTTGTTACCTGGGGGTGTGGTTATGCATGTGTATCCACCCCCTCAGGTTCCAGGTGGATCCCCCACAAGTGGGTGAAACCTTTTGTCCCCAAACATCCAGCTCCAGCAGAAGGGGATGACAAGCAAGTTTCAATTGCTTCAAACAGAAGACGCCGCCGAGAAGAAAACATCTCCTTGGAATGTGATTTTAACTCTAGCAAGGACACAAACCTTTAATATGCTTTAAAAATGTTTACTTTTCCCTTTTAGAAAAAACCTAACTCCCACTCATCCCAGTGATGAACCTTATCCAATATTGCGATATCCTGAATCGGAATGAAACCGATGCCTTTCTCGTAACTTATTAAACAAAAAATGGGGAGATGTTGTAATGCACATTTATGGTTTTGTGTTGCACTGAGGATGGTTTGTTCTGTTTCCCCGTGGGTTTGTATCCTGGTTGCCGCCTTCCCTTAACCCCTCCCTTTCCCCTGGCCAACCCTGAGTGGCTGTGACCTGGGGTTCCTCCGCCCTTGAGTTGGGAGTGAAAATACCCGGCTATCTCCCCATTTCCCATGCTATCTCTCTTCTCCCTGCAACCCCTCAGGACAAAAAACTTGGATCATCTCGGGAAACAGAGCCTCCTCTAATTTTTGAGCTTTGTCCTTGTCAGATACAAGATCCCCCATCTCTTCGACCACGAGCTAGCCGAGGCAGGTCAGAGGGACCAGGGGGAAGATCAGACAATATCCCACTCCTGCGACAGGGCTCTTCTTTCAGCACTGCTGAGCTCCTCACGCAGCATTGAAGTCTCAGGAAGAGACAAGAATTGAGTGCACCAGGGAAGCTGGCCTCCAAGAAAAGGCATCAATCCCACGGCCCACCCAAGCCAACGGCCTGCATGTCTGTACCTTCTCCTCCTTCTCTCTTCTCTGCTGTCACTTTGCCCCTTCTCTCTGTCCGGGAGCTTGGCCTCTCAGACAAATAAAAGATGTGCATCCACACCTAGGCACGGCATAGATGTCTTACACAACTGTCCCTTCTTCCCCGACAGCTGCAAATCCTACAGCTGCCAGACCTCATCCCTTGCTCCTAGAAAGGGAGACAAGACTTTCCATTCTAATCCATTGCCCAGCCCTAAGTCAACGACACAGTCAGTAGAAATAGCTGTGAAATCCCCGGCAGGAACCTGCCAGAAGAGCTACAGCTGTGGAGGGGGAAGCAGCAAACTCCCACCCCCACCACTGCTTTGGACTCCTTACCAGCTAAAACAGATCCCACTCCTGGGATTTTTTTCCATTTTTTGTTAACCACAACTACCATCAATTTAAATCCATTGAAAACAAGATCACAGGAGGGGTTGCGTGGAAAGGAACCTTCAATCCCACCCAGTGCAAGCTTTGCCATGGCAGGGACACCTGCCACTGTCCCACGCTGCTCCAGCCTGGCCTTGGGCACTGCCAGGGATCCAGGGGCAGCCACAGCTGCTCTGGGCACCCTGTGCCAGCCCTGCCCATCCTGCCAGGGAACACTTGCTGACCCATATCCCATCTGCAGCTGCTCCCAGTGCCAACAGGTGTCACTGCATGGCCTTGGGATGATGGATCAAGAGAAAGCCCCAAGCTTTGAGCAGAGCTCCCAGTGCCTGTGCTGGGGACGTGCCACCCACCTGCCCCTCAAGCACTCAGCTGCCTCGCAGCCAGATGGAGTGTCCAACGGGTAAAGCACTCCCAGAGGATCAAACCCTGGTCACTGCACCAATGACAAGGTCTTTATTGGGAAAAGAAATGTCGAAGCACAGCGACATTTCTTTTCCAAGCAGGAGACGCTGATCCTGTGCCGGCAGCGCAGGGATGCTGTTATTGCTGGTCCTCATTTCATCCCTTTATCAGCTGCAGGGCCACCAGGACAGGCTGTGGTCTCCCAGGGCAGCTCTGAGTGACACTGCTGTCCCCACCAGCTGTCCCCAGCCCTGGGTGCTGCCACGTGCCCCAGCCTCTGCAGCCCAAAGCACCTGGAGATCCCCCTGAGCATCAGCGATCAGGGCCGCTGCAATCAGCCTGCTGACCCAAAACCTCAAGTGCTGCCACAAGAAAAGCAGCTGATTCATTGATACCTCGGAATTTCATGTCTCAATGCAAGGACAGGAAGCACCCCTATGCCACCAAATCATTGCTAAGGGCTTGCAAGCCTCAACGCGGAGATTTCAGCGTTGGACACGCAGTCAGGGCAAGGGTAAATCCACACAGAGATGACTCAGAAATTCCAAAACACACATCATGTTGGTCTTGACGCCTTGCTTGTTGGCTCAAGGGCTGTTTCCGTGGGCCACGCTTGCACAGAAAGAAAGGAAGTGCAGCTGCTGAGGAACATCTCCATGCCCTCAGCAGGTTTTGGTGCCTTTGCTGCAGGGCCGCTCCTGTCAGAGCCCCCTCTCTGCTGCTGACACCTTTGCTCTTGGGGACACCAGCCCAGGAACACCAGCAGGGCCCAGGGTTGGCTCAGGGGGACCCCCCTGTGCACAGGGACTCCCAGCCCCGTGGCTGTGCCAGCACCCCCAGAAACACCAAGATCTGGCAGCACTTTGCTCCGCTGCTCTTTCTGCACACGGAACCATCTCCTTCCTTTGCCATCCCAGGAAAATTCAACCTCTACCTCAGCCAAAGATCATTTCCTACACATGCCTGATCAGAAATGTTCTTCTGGACTTCCTCCACCAAAACCACCCCCGCATGCCCACAAGACATTCCAGGGCCATCGGGAAACCCTCCACAAACACTGCGCAGGCACCCAGGACCACGGGCTTTCCATCTCTGCCATTCAGGCTCCCTGCGCTGCTCCTGGTCATTTTCTCCTCCTCTCTCCATAACTTTGGGAACCACAGAGCTCCCAGGCTTTGGCAATTCCCAAGGCCACTGCCATCCTTGACTTCTTGGACACCCCCAGGGCTGTGGACAGACACCCCTGTGTTTTCCCGCAGAAGATGTTAAGAGCCAACAGAAAGTCACAAAGTTACTGAGGCTGCTAGATCACCTCCCCAAAAGAAAAAGCTGAAAAAGCTGTGGCTGCTGAGGAAGGGGAGGTGAAGCTTGTGTGGCAAGCTCAGAGGACATTCACAGTGAATGAAAGGTGGAAGAGGGAGGGTGACTCTTCCTCAGGAAGTCTACTGATGGGACAAGGGGGAATGGGATCAAACGGAAAGAGAGTTGGAAGAGATTTGATGCTGGAAAGAAGTTCTTTAATCTGAGGCTGCTTGTCCCTGACACAGGGAGCTGTGCACATGTGGGTGCCCCATCCCCAGCAACATCCAAGGCCACATTGGACAGGGTTGAAGTGCTGGGAGCTTGCTCAGGTTGGAACCAGATGATTTTTAGGGTCTCTTCCAAGCCAAACCACTCAAGGACTTCATGGTTCTATGGAGTCCATCTCCAAGAGAGGAGTGGCCCTGAAGCTTCTGTGACATCACAGGGCCCAGAGTGCTCCAGGTGGAAGGTCCAGGGCCTGGAGACCAGCACAACAGACAGTTCACCTGCTGCCAGCACTCAGTTCTCCCCCACTCTTCGCTCTCTGCCACGGTGCCAAGATGTTCCTGCTGCCAGTACTCGCTTGTCCCCCGCTCTTCGTTCTCTGCCTTGGTGCTGAGCTGCTCCTGCTGCCGGGACTTTTCCTGCACTTCTACTGCACCATCAACACCAACAGCATGAGCGCTCCTGTCCCAGTGGAGGTACAGTGCCATCCCAGGGAGGGGGGCAGCCCTGAGTGCCAGGGCAGGCTGCAGCCCTGTGGGGATGGATGCTGGGGACAGGGACCCCAAGTGACATTGTGCTGTCTCATGCAGACTGCCAGAGACACCATTGAGGATATGGAGGTGGATGAGCAGGATGACACCGAGCCCATGGAAGTGGACGAATATGATGAGACTGAGCCCATGGAAGTGGATGAGCAGGATGACACCGAGCCCATGGAAGTGGACGAATATGATGAGACTGAGCCCATGGAAGTGGATGAGCAGGATGACACCGAGCCCATGGAAGTAGATGAATATGATGAGACAGAGCCCATGGACGTCGATGAGAAGGACAAGGAAGAGCCCGTGATCCTGGCATGAGGATGGAGCCCCAGGAGCAGGACAACCTGATGCTCCCCTGCCCTGCCCACAGGCAGTGCCCAGCCTGGGGCGGGGCTGGCTGGCTCTCCTCAGGGACATGGTACTCAAGGAAGTCCTGCTCTGCTGCTTCCATCCTTCCTTCCTTCCTTCCCTCCCAGACTGACAGGGATAATGGGCATCGATAGGGCCCCACTGTAAATATGTTCAGCATGGTCAAGGCTTTTTTTTATAGGAACAATTTGAAGATTGTTAGCCTAAAGGTCCCAGAATGTTAATCTATAGCTTCTAGATTTTTACAGTATAAGTCCCAGATTGTTAACAGTATAGTCTTCCTTGTAAATATGTTCTAGAGACTGTTGTTGTTGTTGTTAGAAGTAAATATGTTCTTCAAATGTTTGGCTGAACTTTGTTCAATAAATACTATTTCTTATTAAAACCTCGCCTCTCTTTGCAATTCCTTTGGGCAACGTTTGCACAGTGCTGGTTTCCACTTGCTCATGGTTCCTGGGGCTGCAGGTCCCTGGGGGTGCTGGCACAGCCAGCCCTGGCTGGGAGTCCCTGTGCAGGGGGGTCCCACTGAGCCAGCACTGCTGTTCCTGGGGCACAGCAGTGTCCCCGAGGGCAAAGCTCTCACCAGCAGAGAGGGAGCTCTGACAGCAGCAGGCCCTGCAGCAACGCTACCAAAGCAGAGGAAACCTCCTGACACCCTTCCTGCTGCAGCCACAGGGACTCCTGGGCAGGAGCCAGCATCAGGCACAGGGATGCAACATCCACCGCCATGCTCTGAAGGTCTCAACAGCCTTGGCAAGTCTGGGACCTGCACCCGGGCTGCTGCAGGGGCTGATGTTTAAGGCTTGCAGCCTCCAAAGCCTCTGGGCTTTGCTTCCCCCGCTGCCTTCCATTGCCCTGTGCCCAGGATCCTCACCCTGACCGTGTTCCTGCTGCTGCCAGCAGCCACCAGAGCCCCTCACTCCCGGAGCATCCCCATCACAGGGGGCACTGGCAAATCCCACACGCTTTGCAAAGCAAACTCCCCCACAGTAACCAAACCACTCTTTGGTCAGAGGGTGCCAAGGGGAAGCTCAGCACCAGCTGCCGTTTAAAGCATGCTTTCAAAAGTGGGTTCAGGCACTCTGGCAGTGCCTGCTGCGCAGCTGAGGCTGTGGGGACACAGCACTGGCTCAGGCCAGCCCTCAGCCCCTCACAGCTCATGCCAAGGGCCCAGCTCACAAAGCAGTTTCACACCACTTGCTGCAGCTATTTCAAAGGCCTAAATGTCATTGGCAGGAGCCATTTAGTTGCCAACTCAGTGTCCGTGTCCTGGCAGGAGAAGCCACCAAGGGGCCTCTGCATGTGCACTCAGAGCACTTCCACTGCCATCCCAAAGGGATCGCAAAGGACAGGGCTCTTCTTTCAGCACTGCTGAGCTCCTCACGCAGCATTGAAGTCTCAGGAAGAGACAAGAATTGAGTGCACCAGGGAAGCTGGCCTCCAAGAAAAGGCATCAATCCCACGGCCCACCCAAGCCAACGGCCTGCATGTCTGTACCTTCTCCTCCTTCTCTCTTCTCTGCTGTCACTTTGCCCCTTCTCTCTGTCCAGGACCTTGGACTCTCAGACAAATAAAAGATGTGCATGCTCACGTAGGCACGGCATAGATGTCTTACACAACTGTCCCTTCTTCCCCGACAGCTGCAAATCCTACAGCTGCCAGACCTCATCCCTTGCTCCTAGAAAGGGAGACAAGACTTTCCATTCTAATCCATTGCCCAGCCCTAAGTCAACGACACAGTCAGTAGAAATAGCTGTGAAATCCCCGGTAGGAACCTGCCAGAAGAGCTACAGCTGTGGAGGGGGAAGCAGCAAACTCCCACCCCCAACACTGCTTTGGACTCCTTACCAGCTAAAACAGATCCCACTCCTGCGACTTTTTCCATTTTTTGTTAACCACAACTACCATCAATTTAAATCCATTGAAAACAAGATCACAGGAGGGGTTGCGTGGAAAGGAACCTTCAATCCCACCCAGTGCAAGCTTTGCCATGGCAGGGACACCTGCCACTGTCCCACGCTGCTCCAGCCTGGCCTTGGGCACTGCCAGGGATCCAGGGGCAGCCACAGCTGCTCTGGGCACCCTGTGCCAGCCCTGCCCATCCTGCCAGGGAACACTTCCTGACCCATATCCCATCTGAAGCCGCTCCCAGTGCCAACAGGTGTCACTGCATGGCCTTGGGATGATGGAACAAGAGAAAGCCCCAAGCTTTGAGCACAGTTCCCAGTGCCTGTGCTGGGGACGTGCCACCCACCTGCCCCTCAAGCACTCAGCTGCCTCGCAGCCAAATGGAGTGTCCACGGGTAAAGCACTCCCAGAGGATCAAACCCTGGTCACTGCACCAATGACAAGGTCTTTATTGGGAAAAGAAATGTCGAAGCACAGCGACATTTCTTTTCCAAGCAGGAGACGCTGATCCTGTGCCGGCAGCGCAGGGATGCTGTTATTGCTGGTCCTCATTTCATCCCTTTATCAGCTGCAGGGCCACCAGGACAGGCTGTGGTCTCCCAGGGCAGCTCTGAGTGACACTGCTGTCCCCACCAGCTGTCCCCAGCCCTGGGTGCTGCCACGTGCCCCAGCCTCTGCAGCCCAAAGCACCTGGAGATCCCCCTGAGCATCAGCGATCAGGGCCGCTGCAATCAGCCTGCTGACCCAAAACCTCAAGTGCTGCCACAAGAAAAGCAGCTGATTCATTGATACCTCGAAATTTCATGTCTCAATGCAAGGACAGGAAGCAGCCCTATGCCACCAAATCATTGCTAAGGGCTTGCAAGCCTCAACGCGGAGATTTCAGCGTTGGACACGCAGTCAGGGCAAGGGTAAATCCACACAGAAATGACACAGAAATTCCAAAACACACATCATGTTGGTCTTGACGCCTTGCTTGTTGGCTCAAGGGCTGTTTCCGTGGGCCACGCTTGCACAGAAAGAAAGGAAGTGCAGCTGCTGAGGAACATCTCCATGCCCTCAGCAGGTTTTGGTGCCTTTGCTGCAGGGCCGCTCCTGTCAGAGCCCCCTCTCTGCTGCTGACACCTTTGCTCTTGGGGACACCAGCCCAGGAACACCAGCAGGGCCCAGGGTTGGGTCACGGGGACCCCCCTGTGCACAGGGACTCCCAGCCCCGTGGCTGTGCCAGCACCCCCAGAAACACCAAGATCTGGCAGCACTTTGCTCCGCTGCTCTTTCCGCACACGGAACCATCTCCTTCCTTTGCCATCCCAGGAAAATTCAACCTCTACCTCAGCCAAAGATCATTTCCTACACATGCCTGATCAGAAATGTTCTTCTGGACTTCCTCCACCAAAACCACCCCCGCATGCCCACAAGACATTCCAGGGCCATCGGGAAACCCTCCACAAACACTGCGCAGGCACCCAGGACCACGGGCTTTCCATCTCTGCCATTCAGGCTCCCTGCGCTGCTCCTGGTCATTTTCTCCTCCTCTCTCCATAACTTTGGGAACCACAGAGCTCCCAGGCTTTGGCAATTCCCAAGGCCACTGCCATCCTTGACTTCTTGGACACCCCCAGGGCTGTGGACAGACACCCCTGTGTTTTCCCGCAGAAGATGTTAAGAGCCAACAGAAAGTCACAAAGTTACTGAGGCTGCTAGATCACCTCCCCAAAAGAAAAAGCTGAAAAAGCTGTGGCTGCTGAGGAAGGGGAGGTGAAGCTTGTGTGGCAAGCTCAGAGGACATTCACAGTGAATGAAAGGTGGAAGAGGGAGGGTGACTCTTCCTCAGGAAGTCTACTGATGGGACAAGGGGGAATGGGATCAAACGGAAAGAGAGTTGGAAGAGATTTGATGCTGGAAAGAAGTTCTTTAATCTGAGGCTGCTTGTCCCTGACACAGGGAGCTGTGCACATGTGGGTGCCCCATCCCCAGCAACATCCAAGGCCACATTGGACAG
This sequence comes from Cinclus cinclus, assembly GCF_963662255.1. Lineage (NCBI taxonomy): Eukaryota > Metazoa > Chordata > Aves > Passeriformes > Cinclidae > Cinclus > Cinclus cinclus. Next base: position 3,713,871 of record NC_085059.1, read on the forward strand.
GGTTGAAGTGCTGGGAGCTTGCTCAGGTTGGAACCAGATGATTTTTAGGGTCTCTTCCAAGCCAAACCACTCAAGGACTTCATGGTTCTATGGAGTCCATCTCCAAGAGAGGAGTGGCCCTGAAGCTTCTGTGACATCACAGGGCCCAGAGTGCTCCAGGTGGAAGGTCCAGGGCCTGGAGACCAGCACAACAGACAGTTCACCTGCTGCCAGCACTCAGTTCTCCCCCACTCTTCGCTCTCTGCCACGGTGCCAAGATGTTCCTGCTGCCAGTACTCGCTTGTCCCCCGCTCTTCGTTCTCTGCCTTGGTGCTGAGCTGCTCCTGCTGCCGGGACTTTTCCTGCACTTCTACTGCACCATCAACACCAACAGCATGAGCGCTCCTGTCCCAGTGGAGGTACAGTGCCATCCCAGGGAGGGGGGCAGCCCTGAGTGCCAGGGCAGGCTGCAGCCCTGTGGGGATGGATGCTGGGGACAGGGACCCCAAGTGACATTGTGCTGTCTCATGCAGACTGCCAGAGACACCATTGAGGATATGGAGGTGGATGAGCAGGATGACACCGAGCCCATGGAAGTGGACGAATATGATGAGACTGAGCCCATGGAAGTGGATGAGCAGGATGACACCGAGCCCATGGAAGTGGACGAATATGATGAGACTGAGCCCATGGAAGTGGATGAGCAGGATGACACCGAGCCCATGGAAGTAGATGAATATGATGAGACAGAGCCCATGGACGTCGATGAGAAGGACAAGGAAGAGCCCGTGATCCTGGCATGAGGATGGAGCCCCAGGAGCAGGACAACCTGATGCTCCCCTGCCCTGCCCACAGGCAGTGCCCAGCCTGGGGCGGGGCTGGCTGGCTCTCCTCAGGGACATGGTACTCAAGGAAGTCCTGCTCTGCTGCTTCCATCCTTCCTTCCTTCCTTCCCTCCCAGACTGACAGGGATAATGGGCATCGATAGGGCCCCACTGTAAATATGTTCAGCATGGTCAAGGCTTTTTTTTATAGGAACAATTTGAAGATTGTTAGCCTAAAGGTCCCAGAATGTTAATCTATAGCTTCTAGATTTTTACAGTATAAGTCCCAGATTGTTAACAGTATAGTCTTCCTTGTAAATATGTTCTAGAGACTGTTGTTGTTGTTGTTAGAAGTAAATATGTTCTTCAAATGTTTGGCTGAACTTTGTTCAATAAATACTATTTCTTATTAAAACCTCGCCTCTCTTTGCAATTCCTTTGGGCAACGTTTGCACAGTGCTGGTTTCCACTTGCTCATGGTTCCTGGGGCTGCAGGTCCCTGGGGGTGCTGGCACAGCCAGCCCTGGCTGGGAGTCCCTGTGCAGGGGGGTCCCACTGAGCCAGCACTGCTGTTCCTGGGGCACAGCAGTGTCCCCGAGGGCAAAGCTCTCACCAGCAGAGAGGGAGCTCTGACAGCAGCAGGCCCTGCAGCAACGCTACCAAAGCAGAGGAAACCTCCTGACACCCTTCCTGCTGCAGCCACAGGGACTCCTGGGCAGGAGCCAGCATCAGGCACAGGGATGCAACATCCACCGCCATGCTCTGAAGGTCTCAACAGCCTTGGCAAGTCTGGGACCTGCACCCGGGCTGCTGCAGGGGCTGATGTTTAAGGCTTGCAGCCTCCAAAGCCTCTGGGCTTTGCTTCCCCCGCTGCCTTCCATTGCCCTGTGCCCAGGATCCTCACCCTGACCGTGTTCCTGCTGCTGCCAGCAGCCACCAGAGCCCCTCACTCCCGGAGCATCCCCATCACAGGGGGCACTGGCAAATCCCACACGCTTTGCAAAGCAAACTCCCCCACAGTAACCAAACCACTCTTTGGTCAGAGGGTGCCAAGGGGAAGCTCAGCACCAGCTGCCGTTTAAAGCATGCTTTCAAAAGTGGGTTCAGGCACTCTGGCAGTGCCTGCTGCGCAGCTGAGGCTGTGGGGACACAGCACTGGCTCAGGCCAGCCCTCAGCCCCTCACAGCTCATGCCAAGGGCCCAGCTCACAAAGCAGTTTCACACCACTTGCTGCAGCTATTTCAAAGGCCTAAATGTCATTCGCAGGAGCCATTTAGTTGCCAACTCAGTGTCCGTGTCCTGGCAGGAGAAGCCACCAAGGGGCCTCTGCATGTGCACTCAGAGCACTTCCACTGCCATCCCAAAGGGATCGCAAAGGACAGGGCTCTTCTTTCAGCACTGCTGAGCTCCTCACGCAGCATTGAAGTCTCAGGAAGAGACAAGAATTGAGTGCACCAGGGAAGCTGGCCTCCAAGAAAAGGCATCAATCCCACGGCCCACCCAAGCCAACGGCCTGCATGTCTGTACCTTCTCCTCCTTCTCTCTTCTCTGCTGTCACTTTGCCCCTTCTCTCTGTCCAGGACCTTGGACTCTCAGACAAATAAAAGATGTGCATGCTCACGTAGGCACGGCATAGATGTCTTACACAACTGTCCCTTCTTCCCCGACAGCTGCAAATCCTACAGCTGCCAGACCTCATCCCTTGCTCCTAGAAAGGGAGACAAGACTTTCCATTCTAATCCATTGCCCAGCCCTAAGTCAACGACACAGTCAGTAGAAATAGCTGTGAAATCCCCGGTAGGAACCTGCCAGAAGAGCTACAGCTGTGGAGGGGGAAGCAGCAAACTCCCACCCCCAACACTGCTTTGGACTCCTTACCAGCTAAAACAGATCCCACTCCTGCGACTTTTTCCATTTTTTGTTAACCACAACTACCATCAATTTAAATCCATTGAAAACAAGATCACAGGAGGGGTTGCGTGGAAAGGAACCTTCAATCCCACCCAGTGCAAGCTTTGCCATGGCAGGGACACCTGCCACTGTCCCACGCTGCTCCAGCCTGGCCTTGGGCACTGCCAGGGATCCAGGGGCAGCCACAGCTGCTCTGGGCACCCTGTGCCAGCCCTGCCCATCCTGCCAGGGAACACTTCCTGACCCATATCCCATCTGAAGCCGCTCCCAGTGCCAACAGGTGTCACTGCATGGCCTTGGGATGATGGAACAAGAGAAAGCCCCAAGCTTTGAGCACAGTTCCCAGTGCCTGTGCTGGGGACGTGCCACCCACCTGCCCCTCAAGCACTCAGCTGCCTCGCAGCCAAATGGAGTGTCCACGGGTAAAGCACTCCCAGAGGATCAAACCCTGGTCACTGCACCAATGACAAGGTCTTTATTGGGAAAAGAAATGTCGAAGCACAGCGACATTTCTTTTCCAAGCAGGAGACGCTGATCCTGTGCCGGCAGCGCAGGGATGCTGTTATTGCTGGTCCTCATTTCATCCCTTTATCAGCTGCAGGGCCACCAGGACAGGCTGTGGTCTCCCAGGGCAGCTCTGAGTGACACTGCTGTCCCCACCAGCTGTCCCCAGCCCTGGGTGCTGCCACGTGCCCCAGCCTCTGCAGCCCAAAGCACCTGGAGATCCCCCTGAGCATCAGCGATCAGGGCCGCTGCAATCAGCCTGCTGACCCAAAACCTCAAGTGCTGCCACAAGAAAAGCAGCTGATTCATTGATACCTCGAAATTTCATGTCTCAATGCAAGGACAGGAAGCAGCCCTATGCCACCAAATCATTGCTAAGGGCTTGCAAGCCTCAACGCGGAGATTTCAGCGTTGGACACGCAGTCAGGGCAAGGGTAAATCCACACAGAAATGACACAGAAATTCCAAAACACACATCATGTTGGTCTTGACGCCTTGCTTGTTGGCTCAAGGGCTGTTTCCGTGGGCCACGCTTGCACAGAAAGAAAGGAAGTGCAGCTGCTGAGGAACATCTCCATGCCCTCAGCAGGTTTTGGTGCCTTTGCTGCAGGGCCGCTCCTGTCAGAGCCCCCTCTCTGCTGCTGACACCTTTGCTCTTGGGGACACCAGCCCAGGAACACCAGCAGGGCCCAGGGTTGGGTCACGGGGACCCCCCTGTGCACAGGGACTCCCAGCCCCGTGGCTGTGCCAGCACCCCCAGAAACACCAAGATCTGGCAGCACTTTGCTCCGCTGCTCTTTCCGCACACGGAACCATCTCCTTCCTTTGCCATCCCAGGAAAATTCAACCTCTACCTCAGCCAAAGATCATTTCCTACACATGCCTGATCAGAAATGTTCTTCTGCACTTCCTCCACCAAAACCACCCCCGCATGCCCACAAGACATTCCAGGGCCATCGGGAAACCCTCCACAAACACTGCACAGGCACCCAGGACCACGGGCTTTCCATCTCTGCCATTCAGGCTCCCTGCGCTGCTCCTGGTCATTTTCTCCTCCTCTCTCCATAACTTTGGGAACCACAGAGCTCCCAGGCTTTGGCAATTCCCAAGGCCACTGCCATCCTTGACTTCTTGGACACCCCCAGGGCTGTGGACAGACACCCCTGTGTTTTCCCGCAGAAGATGTTAAGAGCCAACAGGAAGTCACAAAGTTACTGAGGCTGCTAGATCACCTCCCCAAAAGAAAAAGCTGAAAAAGCTGTGGCTGCTGAGGAAGGGGAGGTGAAGCTTGTGTGGCAAGCTCAGAGGACATTCACAGTGAATGAAAGGTGGAAGAGGGAGGGTGACTCTTCCTCAGGAAGTCTACTGATGGGACAAGGGGGAATGGGATCAAACGGAAAGAGAGTTGGAAGAGATTTGATGCTGGAAAGAAGTTCTTTAATCTGAGGCTGCTTGTCCCTGACACAGGGAGCTGTGCACATGTGGGTGCCCCATCCCCAGCAACATCCAAGGCCACATTGGACAGGGTTGAAGTGCTGGGAGCTTGCTCAGGTTGGAACCAGATGATTTTTAGGGTCTCTTCCAAGCCAAACCACTCAAGGACTTCATGGTTCTATGGAGTCCATCTCCAAGAGAGGAGTGGCCCTGAAGCTTCTGTGACATCACAGGGCCCAGAGTGCTCCAGGTGGAAGGTCCAGGGCCTGGAGACCAGCACAACAGACAGTTCACCTGCTGCCAGCACTCAGTTCTCCCCCACTCTTCGCTCTCTGCCACGGTGCCAAGATGTTCCTGCTGCCAGTACTCGCTTGTCCCCCGCTCTTCGTTCTCTGCCTTGGTGCTGAGCTGCTCCTGCTGCCGGGACTTTTCCTGCACTTCTACTGCACCATCAACACCAACAGCATGAGCGCTCCTGTCCCAGTGGAGGTACAGTGCCATCCCAGGGAGGGGGGCAGCCCTGAGTGCCAGGGCAGGCTGCAGCCCTGTGGGGATGGATGCTGGGGACAGGGACCCCAAGTGACATTGTGCTGTCTCATGCAGACTGCCAGAGACACCATTGAGGATATGGAGGTGGATGAGCAGGATGACACCGAGCCCATGGAAGTGGACGAATATGATGAGACTGAGCCCATGGAAGTGGATGAGCAGGATGACACCGAGCCCATGGAAGTGGACGAATATGATGAGACTGAGCCCATGGAAGTGGATGAGCAGGATGACACCGAGCCCATGGAAGTGGATGAATATGATGAGACAGAGCCCATGGACGTCGATGAGAAGGACAAGGAAGAGCCCGTGATCCTGGCATGAGGATGGAGGCCCAGGAGCAGGACAACCTGATGCTCCCCTGCCCTGCCCACAGGCAGTGCCCAGCCTGGGGCGGGGCTGGCTGGCTCTCCTCAGGGACATGGTACTCAAGGAAGTCCTGCTCTGCTGCTTCCATCCTTCCTTCCTTCCTTCCCTCCCAGACTGACAGGGATAATGGGCATCGATAGGGCCCCACTGTAAATATGTTCAGCATGTTCGAGGCTTTTTTTTATAGGAACAATTTGAAGATTGTTAGCCTAAAGGTCCCAGAATGTTAATCTATAGCTTCTAGATTTTTACAGTATAAGTCCCAGATTGTTAACAGTATAGTCTTCCTTGTAAATATGTTCTAGAGACTGTTGTTGTTGTTGTTAGAAGTAAATATGTTCTTCAAATGTTTGGCTGAACTTTGTTCAATAAATACTATTTCTTATTAAAACCTCGCCTCTCTTTGCAATTCCTTTGGGCAACGTTTGCACAGTGCTGGTTTCCACTTGCTCATGGTTCCTGGGGCTGCAGGTCCCTGGGGGTGCTGGCACAGCCAGCCCTGGCTGGGAGTCCCTGTGCAGGGGGGCCCCACTGAGCCAGCACTGCTGTTCCTGGGGCACAGCAGTGTCCCCGAGGGCAAAGCTCTCACCAGCAGAGAGGGAGCTCTGACAGCAGCAGGCCCTGCAGCAACGCTACCAAAGCAGAGGAAACCTCCTGACACGCTTCCTGCTGCAGCCACAGGGACTCCTGGGCAGGAGCCAGCATCAGGCACAGGGATGCAACATCCACCTCCATGCTCTGAAGGTCTCAACAGCCTTGGCAAGTCTGGGACCTGCACCCGGGCTGCTGCAGGGGCTGATGTTTAAGGCTTGCAGCCTCCAAAGCCTCTGGGCTTTGCTTCCCCCGCTGCCTTCCATTGCCCTGTGCCCAGGATCCTCACCCTGACCGTGTTCCTGCTGCTGCCAGCAGCCACCAGAGCCCCTCACTCCCGGAGCATCCCCATCACAGGGGGCACTGGCAAATCCCACACGCTTTGCAAAGCAAACTCCCCCACAGTAACCAAACCACTCTTTGGTCAGAGGGTGCCAAGGGGAAGCTCAGCACCAGCTGCTGTTTAAAGCATGCTTTCAAAAGTGGGTTCAGGCACTCTGGCAGTGCCTGCTGCGCAGCTGAGGCTGTGGGGACACAGCACTGGCTCAGGCCAGCCCTCAGCCCCTCACAGCTCATGCCAAGGGCCCAGCTCACAAAGCAGTTTCACACCACTTGCTGCAGCTATTTCAAAGGCCTAAATGTCATTGGCAGGAGCCATTTAGTTGCCAACTCAGTGTCCGTGTCCTGGCACGAGAAGCCACCAAGGGGCCTCTGCATGTGCACTCAGGGCACTTCCACTGCCATCCCAAAGGGATCGCAAAGGACAGGGCTCTTCTTTCAGCACTGCTGAGCTCCTCACGCAGCATTGAAGTCTCAGGAAGAGACAAGAATTGAGTGCACCAGGGAAGCTGGCCTCGAAGAAAACGCATCAATCCCACGGCCCACCCAAGCCAACGGCCTGCATGTCTGTACCTTCTCCTCCTTCTCTCTTCTCTGCTGTCACTTTGCCCCTTCTCTCTGTCCGGGAGCTTGGCCTCTCAGACAAATAAAAGATGTGCATCCACACCTAGGCACGGCATAGATGTCTTACACAACTGTCCCTTCTTCCCCGACAGCTGCAAATCCTACAGCTGCCAGACCTCATCCCTTGCTCCTAGAAAGGGAGAGAAGACTTTCCATTCTAATCCATTGCCCAGCCCTAAGTCAACGACACAGTCAGTAGAAATAGCTGTGAAATCCCCGGCAGGAACCTGCCAGAAGAGCTACAGCTGTGGAGGGGGAAGCAGCAAACTCCCACCCCCACCACTGCTTTGGACTCCTTACCAGCTAAAACAGATCCCACTCCTGCGACTTTTTTCCATTTTTTGTTAACCACAACTACCATCAATTTAAATCCATTGAAAACAAGATCACAGGAGGGGTTGCGTGGAAAGGAACCTTCAATCCCACCCAGTGCAAGCTTTGCCATGGCAGGGACACCTGCCACTGTCCCACGCTGCTCCAGCCTGGCCTTGGGCACTGCCAGGGATCCAGGGGCAGCCACAGCTGCTCTGGGCACCCTGTGCCAGCCCTGCCCATCCTGCCAGGGAACACTTGCTGACCCATATCCCATCTGCAGCTGCTCCCAGTGCCAACAGGTGTCACTGCATGGCCTTGGGATGATGGATCAAGAGAAAGCCCCAAACTTTGAGCAGAGCTCCCAGGGCCTGTGCTGGGGATGTGCCACCCACCTGCCCCTCAAGCACTCAGCTGCCTCGCAGCCAGATGGAGTGTCCAACGGGTAAAGTACTCCCAGAGGATCAAACCCTAGTCACTGCACCAATGACAAGGTCTTTATTGGGAAAAGAAATGTCGAAGCACTGCAACATTTCTTTTCCAAGCAGGAGACGCTGATCCTGTGCCGGCAGCGCAGGGATGCTGTTATTGCTGGTCCTCATTTCATCCCTTTATCAGCTGCAGGGGCACCAGGACAGGCTGTGGTCTCCCAGGGCAGCTCTGAGTGACACTGCTGTCCCCACCAGCTGTCCCCAGCCCTGGGTGCTGCCACGTGCCCCAGCCTCTGCAGCCCAAAGCACCTGGAGATCCCCCTGAGCATCAGCGATCAGGGCCGCTGCAATCAGCCTGCTGACCCAAAACCTCAAGTGCTGCCACAAGAAAAGCAGCTGATTCATTGATACCTCGAAATTTCATGTCTCAATGCAAGGACAGGAAGCAGCCCGATGCCACCAAATCGTTGCTAAGGGCTTGCAAGCCTCAACGCGGAGATTTCAGCGTTGGACACGCAGTCAGGGCAAGGGTAAATCCACACAGAAATGACACAGAAATTCCAAAACACACATCATGTTGGTCTTGACGCCTTTCTTGTTGGCTCAAGGGCTGTTTCCGTGGGCCACGCTTGCACAGAAAGAAAGGAAGTGCAGCTGCTGAGGAACATCTCCATGCCCTCAGCAGGTTTTGGTGCCTTTGCTGCAGGGCCGCTCCTGTCAGAGCCCCCTCTCTGCTGCTGACACCTTTGCTCTTGGGGACACCAGCCCAGGAACACCAGCAAGGCCCAGGGTTGGGTCACGGGGACCCCCCTGTGCACAGGGACTCCCAGCCCCGTGGCTGTGCCAGCACCCCCAGAAACACCAAGATCTGGCAGCACTTTGCTCCGCTGCTCTTTCCGCACACGGAACCATCTCCTTCCTTTGCCATCCCAGGAAAATTCAACCTCTACCTCAGCCAAAGATCATTTCCTACACAGGGCTGATCAGAAATGTTCTTCTGCACTTCCTCCACCAAAACCACCCCCGCATGCCCACAAGACATTCCAGGGCCATCGGGAAACCCTCCACAAACACTGCGCAGGCACCCAGGACCACGGGCTTTCCATCTCTGCCATTCAGGCTCCCTGCGCTGCTCCTGGTCATTTTCTCCTCCTCTCTCCATAACTTTGGGAACCACAGAGCTCCCAGGCTTTGGCAATTCCCAAGGCCACTGCCATCCTTGACTTCTTGGACACCCCCAGGGCTGTGGACAGACACCCCTGTGTTTTCCCGCAGAAGATGTTAAGAGCCAACAGGAAGTCACAAAGTTACTGAGGCTGCTAGATCACCTCCCCAAAAGAAAAAGCTGAAAAAGCTGTGGCTGCTGAGGAAGGGGAGGTGAAGCTTGTGTGGCAAGCTCAGAGCACATTCACAGTGAATGAAAGGTGGAAGAGGGAGGGTGACTCTTCCTCAGGAAGTCTACTGATGGGACAAGGGGGAATGGGATCAAACGGAAAGAGAGTTGGAAGAGATTTGATGCTGGAAAGAAGTTCTTTAATGTGAGGCTGCTTGTCCCTGACACAGGGAGCTGTGCACATGTGGGTGCCCCATCCCCAGCAACATCCAAGGCCACATTGGACAGGGTTGAAGTGCTGGGAGCTTGCTCAGGTTGGAACCAGATGATTTTTAGGGTCTCTTCCAAGCCAAACCACTCAAGGACTTCATGGTTCTATGGCGTCCATCTCCAAGAGAGGAGTGGCCCTGAAGCTTCTGTGACATCACAGGGCCCAGAGTGCTGCAGGTGGAAGGTCCAGGGCCTGGAGACCAGCACAACAGACAGTTCACCTGCTGCCAGCACTCAGTTCTCCCCCACTCTTCTCTCTCTGCCACGGTGCCAAGATGTTCCTGCTGCCAGTACTCGCTTGTCCCCCGCTCTTCGTTCTCTGCCTTGGTGCTGAGCTGCTCCTGCTGCCGGGACTTTTCCTGCACTTCTACTGCACCATCAACACCAACAGCATGAGCGCTCCTGTCCCAGTGGAGGTACAGTGCCATCCCAGGGAGGGGGGCAGCCCTGAGTGCCAGGGCAGGCTGCAGCCCTGTGGGGATGGATGCTGGGGACAGGGACCCCAAGTGACATTGTGCTGTCTCATGCAGACTGCCAGAGACACCATTGAGGATATGGAGGTGGATGAGCAGGATGACACCGAGCCCATGGAAGTGGACGAATATGATGAGACTGAGCCCATGGAAGTGGATGAGCAGGATGACACCGAGCCCATGGAAGTGGACGAATATGATGAGACTGAGCCCATGGAAGTGGATGAGCAGGATGACACCGAGCCCATGGAAGTAGATGAATATGATGAGACAGAGCCCATGGACGTCGATGAGAAGGACAAGGAAGAGCCCGTGATCCTGGCATGAGGATGGAGCCCCAGGAGCAGGACAACCTGATGCTCCCCTGCCCTGCCCACAGGCAGTGCCCAGCCTGGGGCGGGGCTGGCTGGCTCTCCTCAGGGACATGGTACTCAAGGAAGTCCTGCTCTGCTGCTTCCTTCCTTCCTTCCTTCCTTCCTTCCTTCCTTCCCTCCCAGACTGACAGGGATAATGGGCATCGATAGGGCCCCACTGTAAATATGTTCAGCATGTTCGAGGCTTTTTTTTATAGGAACAATTTGAAGATTGTTAGCCTAAAGGTCCCAGAATGTTAATCTATAGCTTCTAGATTTTTACAGTATAAGTCCCAGATTGTTAACAGTATAGTCTTCCTTGTAAATATGTTCTAGAGACTGTTGTTGTTGTTGTTAGAAGTAAATATGTTCTTCAAATGTTTGGCTGAACTTTGTTCAATAAATACTATTTCTTATTAAAACCTCGCCTCTCTTTGCAATTCCTTTGGGCAACCTTTGCACAGTGCTGGTTTCCACTTGCTCATGGTTCCTGGGGCTGCAGGTCCCTGGGGGTGCTGGCACAGCCAGCCCTGGCTGGGAGTCCCTGTGCAGGGGGGCCCCACTGAGCCAGCACTGCTGTTCCTGGGGCACAGCAGTGTCCCCGAGGGCAAAGCTCTCACCAGCAGAGAGGGAGCTCTGACAGCAGCAGGCCCTGCAGCAACGCTACCAAAGCAAAGGAAACCTCCTGACACCCTTCCTGCTGCAGCCACAGGGACTCCTGGGCAGGAGCCAGCATCAGGCACAGGGATGCAACATCCACATCCATGCTCTGAAGGTCTCAACAGCCTTGGCAAGTCTGGGACCTGCACCCGGGCTGCTGCAGGGGCTGATGTTTAAGGCTTGCAGCCTCCAAAGCCTCTGGGCTTTGCTTCCCCCGCTGCCTTCCATTGCCCTGTGCCCAGGATCCTCACCCTGCCCGTGTTCCTGCTGCTGCCAGCAGCCACCAGAGCCCCTCACTCCCTGAGCATCCCCATCACAGGGGGCACTGGCAAATCCCACACGCTTCGCAAAGCAAATTCCCCCACAGTAACCAAACCACTCTTTGGTCAGAGGGTGCCAAGGGGAAGCTCAGCACCAGCTGCCGTTTAAAGCATGCTTTCAAAAGTGGGTTCAGGCACTCTGGCAGTGCCTGCTGCGCAGCTGAGGCTGTGGGGACACAGCACTGGCTCAGGCCAGCCCTCAGCCCCTCACAGCTCATGCCAAGGGCCCAGCTCACAAAGCAGTTTCACACCACTTGCTGCAGCTATTTCAAAGGCCTAAATGTCATTCGCAGGAGCCATTTAGTTGCCAACTCAGTGTCCGTGTCCTGGCAGGAGAAGCCACCAAGGGGCCTCTGCATGTGCACTCAGGGCACTTCCACTGCCATCCCAAAGGGATCGCAAAGGACAGGGCTCTTCTTTCAGCACTGCTGAGCTCCTCACGCAGCATTGAAGTCTCAGGAAGAGACAAGAATTGAGTGCACCAGGGAAGCTGGCCTCGAAGAAAACGCATCAATCCCACGGCCCACCCAAGCCAACGGCCTGCATGTCTGTACCTTCTCCTCCTTCTCTCTTCTCTGCTGTCACTTTGCCCCTTCTCTCTGTCCGGGAGCTTGGCCTCTCAGACAAATAAAAGATGTGCATCCACACCTAGGCACGGCATAGATGTCTTACACAACTGTCCCTTCTTCCCCGACAGCTGCAAATCCTACAGCTGCCAGACCTCATCCCTTGCTCCTAGAAAGGGAGAGAAGACTTTCCATTCTAATCCATTGCCCAGCCCTAAGTCAAAGACACAGTCAGTAGAAATAGCTGTGAAATCCCCGGCAGGAACCTGCCAGAAGAGCTACAGCTGTGGAGGGGGAAGAAGCAAACTCCCACCCCCACCACTGCTTTGGACTCCTTACCAGCTAAAACAGATCCCACTCCTGCGACTTTTTTCCATTTTTTGTTAACCACAACTACCATCAATTTAAATCCATTGAAAACAAGATCACAGGAGGGGTTGCGTGGAAAGGAACCTTCAATCCCACCCAGTGCAAGCTTTGCCATGGCAGGGACACCTGCCACTGTCCCACGCTGCTCCAGCCTGGCCTTGGGCACTGCCAGGGATCCAGGGGCAGCCACAGCTGCTCTGGGCACCCTGTGCCAGCCCTGCCCATCCTGCCAGGGAACACTTCCTGACCCATATCCCATCTGAAGCTGCTCCCAGTGCCAACACGTGTCACTGCATGGCCTTGGGATGATGGATCAAGAGAAAGCCCCAAGCTTTGAGCAGAGTTCCCAGTGCCTGTGCTGGGGACGTGCCACCCACCTGCCCCTCAAGCACTCAGCTGCCTCGCAGCCAGATGGAGTGTCCAACGGGTAAAGCACTCCCAGAGGATCAAACCCTGGTCACTGCACCAATGACAAGGTCTTTATTGGGAAAAGAAATGTCGAAGCACAGCGACATTTCTTTTCCAAGCAGGAGACGCTGATCCTGTGCCGGCAGCGCAGGGATGCTGTTATTGCTGGTCCTCATTTCATCCCTTTATCAGCTGCAGGGGCACCAGGACAGGCTGTGGTCTCCCAGGGCAGCTCTGAGTGACACTGCTGTCCCCACCAGCTGTCCCCAGCCCTGGGTGCTGCCACGTGCCCCAGCCTCTGCAGCCCAAAGCACCTGGAGATCCCCCTGAGCATCAGCGATCAGGGCCGCTGCAATCAGCCTGCTGACCCAAAACCTCAAGTGCTGCCACAAGAAAAGCAGCTGATTCATTGATACCTCGGAATTTCATGTCTCAATGCAAGGACAGGAAGCACCCCTATGCCACCAAATCATTGCTAAGGGCTTGCAAGCCTCAACGCGGAGATTTCAGCGTTGGACACGCAGTCAGGGCAAGGGTAAATCCACACAGAAATGACTCAGAAATTCCAAAACACACATCATGTTGGTCTTGACGCCTTTCTTGTTGGCTCAAGGGCTGTTTCCGTGGGCCACGCTTGCACAGAAAGAAAGAAAGGAAGTGCAGCTGCTGAGGAACATCTCCATGCCCACAGCAGGTTTTGGTGCCTTTGCTGCAGGGCCGCTCCTGTCAGAGCCCCCTCTCTGCTGCTGACACCTTTGCTCTAGGGGACACCAGCCCAGGAACACCAGCAGGGCCCAGGGTTGGGTCACGGGGACCCCCCTGTGCACAGGGACTCCCAGCCCCGTGGCTGTGCCAGCACCCCCAGAAACACCAAGATCTGGCAGCACTTTGCTCCGCTGCTCTTTCCGCACACGGACCCATCTCCTTCCTTTGCCATCCCAGGAAAATTCAACCTCTACCTCAGCCAAAGATCATTTCCTACACATGCCTGATCAGAAATGTTCTTCTGCACTTCCTCCACCAAAACCACCCCCGCATGCCCACAAGACATTCCAGGGCCATCGGGAAACCCTCCACAAACACTGCACAGGCACCCAGGACCACGGGCTTTCCATCTCTGCCATTCAGGCTCCCTGCGCTGCTCCTGGTCATTTTCTCCTCCTCTCTCCATAACTTTGGGAACCACAGAGCTCCCAGGCTTTGGCAATTCCCAAGGCCACTGCCATCCTTGACTTCTTGGACACCCCCAGGGCTGTGGACAGACACCCCTGTGTTTTCCCACAGAAGATGTTAAGAGCCAACAGGAAGCCACAAAGTTACGGAGGCTGCTAGATCACCTCCCCAAAAGAAAAAGCTGAAAAAGCTGTGGCTGCTGAGGAAGGGGAGGTGAAGCTTGTGTGGCAAGCTCAGAGCATATTCACAGTGAATGAAAGGTGGAAGAGGGAGGGTGACTCTTCCTCAGGAAGTCTACTGATGGGACAAGGGGGAATGGGATCAAACGGAAAGAGAGTTGGAAGAGATTTGATGCTGGAAAGAAGTTCTTTAATCTGAGGCTGCTTGTCCCTGACACAGGGAGCTGTGCACATGTGGGTGCCCCATCCCCAGCAACATCCAAGGCCACATTGGACAGGGTTGAAGTGCTGGGAGCTTGCTCAGGTTGGAACCAGATGATTTTTAGGGTCTCTTCCAAGCCAAACCACTCAAGGATTGGATGGTTCTATGGCGTCCATCTCCAAGAGAGGAGTGGCCCTGAAGCTTCTGTGACATCACAGGGCCCAGAGTGCTGCAGGTGGAAGGTCCAGGGCCTGGAGACCAGCACAACAGACAGTTCACCTGCTGCCAGCACTCAGTTCTCCCCCACTCTTCGTTCTCTGCCACGGTGCCAAGATGTTCCTGCTGCCAGTACTCGCTTGTCCCCCGCTCTTCGTTCTCTGCCTTGGTGCTGAGCTGCTCCTGCTGCCGGGACTTTTCCTGCACTTCTACTGGAGCATCAACACCAACAGCATGAGCGCTCCTATCCCAGTGGAGGTACAGTGCCATCCCAGGGAGGGGGGCAGCCCGGAATGCCAGGGCAGGCTGCAGCCCTGTGGGGATTGATGCTGGGGAAAGGGACCCCAAGTGACATTGTGCTGTCTCATGCAGACTGCCAGAGACACCATTGAGGATATGGAGGTGGATGAGCAGGATGACACCGAGCCCATGGAAGTGGACGAATATGATGAGACTGAGCCCATGGAAGTGGATGAACAGGATGACACCGAGCCCATGGAAGTGGACGAATATGATGAGACTGAGCCCATGGAAGTGGATGAACAGGATGACACCGAGCCCATGGAAGTGGATGAATATGATGAGACTGAGCCCATGGACGTCGATGAGAAGGACAAGGAAGAGCCTGTGATCCTGGCATGAGGATGGAGCCCCAGGAGCAGGACAACCTGATGCTCCCCTGCCCTGCCCACAGGCAGTGCCCAGCCTGGGGCGGGGCTGGCTGGCTCTCCTCAGGGACATGGTACTCAAGGAAGTCCTGCTCTGCTGCTTCCTTCCTTCCTTCCTTCCTTCCTTCCTTCCTTCCTTCCTTCCTTCCTTCCTTCCTTCCTTCCTTCCTTCCTTCCTTCCTTCCTTCCTTCCTTCCTTCCTTCCTTCCTTCCTTCCTTCCTTCCTTCCTCCCTTCCTCCCTCCCTCCCTCCCTCCCTCCCTCCCTTCCTTCCTTCCTTCCTTCCTTCCTTCCTTCCTTCCTTCCTTCCTTCCTTCCTTCCTTCCTTCCTTCCTTCCTTCCTTCCTTCCTTCCTTCCTTCCTTCCTTCCTTCTTTCCTTCCTTCCTTCCTTCCTTCCTTCCTTCCTTCCTTCCTTCCTTCCTTCCTTCCTTCCTTCCTCCCTTCCTTCCTTCCTTCCTTCATCCCTTCCTTCCTTCCCTCCTTCCTTCCTTCCTTCCTTCCTTCCTTCCTCCCTTCCTTCCTTCCTTCCTTCCTTCCTTCCTTCCTTCCTTCCTTCCTTCCTTCCTTCCTTCCTTCCTTCCTTCCTTCCTTCCTTTCTTCCTTCCTTCCTTCCTTCCTTCCTTCCTTCCCTCCCTCCCTCCCACCCAGACTGACAGGGATAATGGGCATCGATAGGGCCCCGCTGTAAATATGTTCAGCATGTGTGAGGCTTTTTTTATAGGAACAATTTCAAGATTGTTAGCCTAAAGGTCCCAGAATGTTAATCTATAGCTTCTAGATTTTTACAGTATAAGTCCCAGATTGTTAACAGTATAGTCTTCCTTGTAAATATGTTCTAGAGATTGTTGTTGTTGTTAGAAGTAAATATGTTCTTCAAATGTTTGGCTGAACTTTGTTCAATAAATACTATTTCTTATTAAAACCTCGCCTCTCTTTGCAATTCCTTTGGGCAACGTTTGCACAGTGCTGGTTTCCACTTGCTCATGGTTCCTGGGGCTGCAGGTCCCTGGGGGTGCTGGCACAGCCAGCCCTGGCTGGGGGTCCCTGTGCAGGGGGGTCCCACTGAGCCAGCACTGCTCTTCCTGGGGCACAGCAGTGTCCCCGAGGGCAAAGCTGTCACCAGCAGAGAGGGAGCTCTGACAGCAGCAGGCCCTGCAGCAACGCCGCTGTGGGAATCGAGCTGACTGACATCCAAAGCCAGACCAGTGCTTTTGATGCGTTTCCCCCTGGCCCCAGACCTTGGAGGGCATTTGTTTAAGTTTATAACAGTTCCTAGGAAAGTTGTCAAAGGTTTTAAAACTGTTCCTGGTCAAGCTTTATAACCCTCATTTCCCATTGATTGCCTCTATTCCCAGTTATGTCATCCCTTTTCTCTTCCCAGTCCTGGAAAGTTCTTGTATCCTTGTACCCCCATTGGTTTATGTTCACCGCATTGTTCCACCCATCCTACCTTACTGGTTACTGCCCCATATTACTCCTCCCTTGCACCACTTTTCCCTTTACCCATTGGATTATCATCCTGGACCCACCTCTCATCATCCCTTATAAATACCCTGGATTTTCCCTCAGCCTTGTCTTCTACCCTTTGCTCTTATAGTGTGTGCACGTGTTTTGGGCCTTGTCCCGCATTTTCTTTTATGATTATTAAAGTCTTTAGTTGCAGAGTTGTGGTGTGGACCCGTTCCTCATTTCGCTACCTTAGCCCTGATATCAGGGGAACTTTAGAGGTTGGTCGGGGAGACTGCCCTCGAGTCTCGCGCCTTAAGTATTGTAAAACAAAAACCCCGACAGGTGGCCCCTGAACAGGGACCCTGATATTCAGGGCACCTTGTTGCAGAGGTAGGACTGTGTCCCCGGGAGTGTGGCTGCGCCGGGGCCCGGCGGAGTTGTCGGCGCAGAGGGACCTCGTCTGGACACCCGGGGAGCCAGCGAGGGACGTCAACAGAAGCACCTGCAGAATACAGGTGTGTTTGGGGACACCCGACATAATATAGCCCTCTTCGCTGCCCTGTTTTAAAATACGGGTCCTAGTCTTGGCTAGGGGCGTCTCGGCAGCTAGATCCCCTAAGGAGGATTCGAAGGAAGATGGTTGGACAAATGTCAAGCGTAGAGAAGAACGTATATGGACGTTTTAAGTTAATTCTTTTAAGTACCACTAAGGACTTTTCAAAAAAAGAACTGAAAAAATTTGTAAAGTGGGTTTGTAAAAACTTCCCCAACACCCCGAGTGAAGAAATGATGAATACTGCCTTTTGGGACTCGGTGGGGAACAAAATTTATCACTTGTCTGGAAAATGGGACCCCGAGGCACCCTGCATGCTCCCTCTTTTCCACCTTATCCTGGAAACCCTGCACCAATCCCAGCTTCGATTACCCAGCTCGTCGGTTCCTCCTAACCCTTCTCCAAAGCAGCCTGTTCTCTCCCTGTCTCCTGTGACTGACCCTCCAGCTGAGATCCCCGATGGCAGCGCGCGGGCCGTCGTGGATCTCCCCCCTTCCATCCCTCTGGTGTCCTCATGTGTTCGTCCCGCTCACCCTCCTAACGACAGCTCTTGCCCCATCGGCTGCCCTGCCACAAACGGGGGCCATTTTGGAATTACCACTAACACCTTCTGTCAAAGTCTGCGTTCCTCGGCTATTCCCGCCTCTAGCTCTGCCTTCCAGCCCGCCCTCGCTCCCTCACGGCCCGCCCACCACCCTCAGGGGCCGCCCACTCCTGCCCCTGCCGGAACTGGCGCTGAGTGCTCCTCCTCCCGGAAGGAGACCGGAACTGCCCTTCAGGCACTTCCGGAAGAGCCTGCCTCCAAAATGGCTGCGCCCATAGCTGAAGCTTGCAAATCTTACCGGCAGCTTAACACTAATGTAAATGTTATTGCTCCACTTTGTTCATCTTCCTCCGGAGAGAACTCGAGCTCTAGTGACTCTGAGGAGTCTTCACCTTGCCCTCTAACCCCTAAAAACCCTTGGGAGAGGATCCGGAAAGCTGCTATAAAAGAAGGAAACTGGCAGATAGCAGCTAAGTTCAATGCATTCCCAGTGAGGTACCACAGGGGGAGGGGAGGTGCACCAAGATGGGAGCCTATGACATATGGGGAAGTAAAAGAACTGTGTCGGGCAGCCAAGGACCATGGGAGGGGATGCCCATATTTTAATAATCTTGTTCGGGCCACCTTCACAGCACATGTACTGACCCCCCATGACTTAAAATATATAATGACTATGTTGTTGTCTCCCCCTGAGTATACCTTGTGGGAAGGGGGATGGAAACGCATGCTCCAAGGATTCCTGACTGACTGCGTGAACGATCCAGCCAGAGCAGCATTAACAATGGACCACCTAGCCGGGGAAGGACAATTTACCCAACCTGAGGAGCAAGCTGCAGCAGCCCCCAGGCAAGTACTTGATGAAATTAAAACTCTTGCTAGGAAGGCACTAGTCCACGTGCCAGATGGCAGCACACCTAACTTGGAGTACACTAATATTAAGCAAGAGCCCGGAGAAACATACATGAAATTTATTGACAGGTTAAAATAAGCATTGGAAAAACAGGTTCCTGATGACAAAACCAGGAATACATTGTTAGAGACATTGGCGGTAGCTAATGCCGACTCTGAATGTCGGAAGGTACTGCGCGCTCTGCCACGAGAACCCCCACCGATGCTCCTCCAGATGATCGAGGCATGTAACCGTCTCGGGACGGTGGAGCATGTGGCAGCAGTACAAGCCCAGGCCATCGGACAGGGAGTTGCAAGAGCACTGGTTGCTGCACATTTTCCTTTGAAGTCGCCCCAAACGCAGTGCCAGTCTACATGTTTTCAGTGTGGCCAGCAAGGACACTTGCGAAAAGACTGTCCACAAAGGAAAGGGAGGTACCCAGTTGTTAGTAAAAATCAACCTCAGGCTAAACAGTTTTCCTTTAAAAGTAATTTTCCTAGGCAGCCGTCAAAAAACTTCCATCAGAGCGCAAGTCGGCCTTGCGCTATGACAAGAAATCCACAAGCCGAAGATACTGATGGCTGCGGAGAATCAGAACATTCTAACCACCACTACAGGCCCTGTGGCTCCGAACTCCAGCAGCTCATCTCAGGACTACCAGCAACAATTCCACCAGGTGCCCGGCTGGAGTTGGTGAGTGCTAAACCTGTAGTGCTGACTGACTGTTCCACACATTCAGTTTCAACAGGACAACTTGGGCTTGAAGATCGGCCCCACCAAGTGTTAATTTTAGGCAACTGTAGATCAAAGACTGAGGGATTTTTTGTCCTTCCTTCCGTATTGTCTGTTACATCTTCCCAGGAAATGACTGTTTTAGCCCTAAGCCCTGACCCTCCTTGCTTTATTCCCGAAGGACTGCCTATAGCCCAAGCGATTATGTTGCCAGATGAAACGGAGGAAGAGGATTCAGAATCCTTTGTCATGTGGACCCAGGTTATAAGTAAGGACAGGCCTAAAATAACCTGTATCCTAGAGGCTAATGGACAGAGGGTAACTCTTAAGGGAACTGTTGACACTGGATCGGACGTTACTGTAATTTCTACCTCAAGATGGCCCTCAGGGTGGGCACTTACACCAGCTTCTGGAGTCCTTATGGGGATTGGAGGGGAAAGCACTAGTCTGAAAAGCATGAATTTGATCAAGATAGAGGGACCTAAGGGTCGTGTTGCCACCACCAGACCCTTCATAGTGAAAACACGAACGCCTGTCGTCCTGTGGGGAAGGGATATTTTGACTGAATGGGGAGCGCGTTTGGAAATGGATTTTTAATTGGGGTCATTGAAGAGCGTGGCACCTTGAAAATAACTTGGAAAGATAATACCCCTATCTGGGTAGATCAATGGCCCCTACATGAGAAAAAACTAGCCGCGCTGCAATCCCTGATATCAGAACAACTTCAAAAAGGACACATAACATTCACCACCAGCCCCTGGAACACCCCCATTTTTGTCATCCAAAAACCACGCAGTGACAAATGGCGACTCCTCCATGATCTCCGGAAAATAAATGAGGTCATAGAGGACATGGGTGCACTTCAACCAGGTCTTCCTTCTCCGGCTGTGATCCCTAAAGACTGGTACCTAACAATTATTGACCTTAAAGACTGTTTCTTTGACATTCCATTACACCCTGATGATGCTCCATGTTTTGCCTTTTCCATCCCATCAATCAACAGGGAAGCACCCCTTCAGCGATTCCATTGGGTGGTCTTACCTCAAGGAATGAAAAACAGTCCAACAATATGTCAGTGGTTTGTGGCTAAGATACTAACCCCTGTTTGTAAAGTTCATCCACAGGTGTTGATACTTCACTATATGGATGATATCCTGTTAGCTGCCAAAGATACTGTCACACTGGACACTGCAGTGAAGGATACCATCTCAGCAGTCCAAAAAGCTGGATTAACTGTTTCAGAAGAAAAGGTGCAGCAAATGCAGCCTTGGATGTATTTGGGTTATAAAATTTCGTCACGAACTATAAAGCCACAACTGCTCCAGCTGGAAGAGAACCCACAAACATTACATGACATGCAGAGGTTGCTTGGTGCTATCACTTGGGTGAGACCCTTATTGGGGGTTACAAATCAAGACTTGCAGCCATTATTTGACCTCCTGAAGGGAGATTCGGCCCCAAACTCCCCGAGACACTTGACAGAGGAAGCAAGACACGCCTTGAATAAAGTGTCTTTTGCAATACAAACCCGGCAAGCACACCGGATGGACCCTATGTTGCCTTTCCTATTAGTGGTTCTGGGGAGGGGTCCTCAACTTCATGCCTGAATTTTTCGGTGGGATCTTGAGTTACCTGGTCCTTTGTTGATTTTAGAATGGATTTTCCTTTCCCACCAACCCAAAAAGACCATCACTACAAAGCCAGAAATAAGAGCTCAGTTAATTATTAAGGCTAGAAGACGTTTGCTATCTTTCTCTGGGAGAGACTTTTCGATTATATTTCTGCCTTTGACTTCTTCCTATTTAGATTGGCTCCTGCAACAATCTGAACACCTTGAAATTGCTCTAATAAATTTCCCTGGACAACTTTCTATCCATTGCCCTAAGCATAGACTTCTAAGTTCTGATTTCAATTTATTTCCTAAACCCTTAAGGAGTGATAAGCCCCTCAAAGCCCTCACTTTGTTTACAGACGGGTCAGGAAAATCTCATAAATCTGTAATTACATGGGAAAACCCTATGACAGGTGAGTGGCTGTCAGATACTGAAATTGTTGAAGGCTCACCACAGATTGTTGAATTGGCGGCAGTGGTAAGGGCATTTTGCAAATTCACCGGCCCCGTTAATATTGTTACTGACTCAGCATATGTTGCAGGGATCGTGGAAAGGGCGGAAAATTCGTTGCTGAAGGACATTGCAAATGAACGGTTATACTCTTTACTGAAAAATAGAGTTTTTCTTCTTTCCCAAAGGCAGCACCCTTACTTCATTATGCATATCCGTTCCCACACTACCCTTCCTGGACCCTTGACACAAGGTAACAATCGAGCTGACACACTTGCCATGACAGCACAAGTAACATTACCTAACATACCTGAGCAGGCAAAGCTTAGCCATGCATTCTTCCATCAAAATGCTCCAGCTTTGCATAGAATGTTTGATATTACCAAGGACCAAGCCAAGGCCATTGTAAACACATGCCCTAGTTGCCAAAAACTTTCCCTACCAGCTATTGGAGCAGCAGTCAACCCTAGGGGACTCCATAGTTTACAACTGTGGCAAGCAGATATAACACACTACCCTTCATTTGGTCGTTTCAAATACATCCATCTTTCTATAGATACCTTTTCAGGTGCTATCTTTGCCTCCGCTCACACCAAAGAAACAGCAGCAGATGCTATGAAACGTTTTCTCCAAGCATTTGCAATGCTAGGTATCCCCCAGGAAATAAGAACTGATAATGGTCCAGCTTATATTTCACACAAAAATAAAACAATTTTTCAATCAGTGGGGAGTCATCCACACCACTGGCATCCCTCACTCCCCCACGGGTCAGTCAATAGTTGAAAGAGCCCATGGTTCCCTTAAAAATCTTTTAGATAAACAAAAAGGGGGAATAGAGATCTTATCAAACACAGAAAGGTTAAGTAAAGCATTATATGTCTTTAATTTTTTGAACAATTCGTTTATGGAACCAAACCCTCCAATTATCTGTCATTTTTCGAATACAACACAGGCTCAACTGAAAGAAAGACCACCAGTCTTGGTAAAAGATGCTGAAACAAATCAAATCTTAGGAGGACCATTCCAACTAATAACTTGGGGGAAGGGATATGCTTGTGTCTCCACAGATAGGGCACCTCGGTGGATGCCAGCCAAGAACATCAAACCTTACCTACAGCCTTTAAAAGAAGACCTACCAGAGAGTCCCAGTAGTCCAACTCCTAACAACAAGCCTGCAACTACTACTCCTTATGACTGACTATTTCACAGCTCCTCATCGCAAGTCATCGTTGGGACCGTGACCTCTGAAAGACTCTCAATCATTGCACTTGTTCTCTTTAATGTCCTACACTTTGCCAGCAGAAGAATTGTTCAACAGCCAAAACAGAACATTTGGATTACCCTGGCCAACATAACGCACCAAGAGACGTTAGGTCTATCTGTTGCCACCCCCAAACAACCCCTTTTCAACATGCCTGGTAGGTCTACCAGCAGACGAATGCCCAGTAAATAAAAAGACCATCAATGCCATGCGAGGTAACAGTCCCAAAAGTAAGTTAAAATACAACCCTGTAGACTTTTGGAACTCATGGGCTCTTGATCTTCCACATGCGCCATTAGAGCCTCAAGAACTGGAACTATTTGGCTCAGTTAAAATGGACTACTGCATCACCTTTCGCTATAAAAAGAGAGTTCAGCTGATAAGGGCTAACGGAGGTAAGCCCCAAATCGTGAAAACAGATGAACCAGCGTTGTGGGATGTTTCCCCCCACCATCCAGGGTATAAAAATGAGAGCCTATGGTGTAATTATACCTCACGACATCCATCTAAATCAAGTGATACTCCTCTGCAGTTACCTCCAGGTACATTTCTTGTTTGTGGGGACAGAGCATGGCCTGCCATTCCGTCTCATATTAAAGGTGGACCATGTAGCCTTGGTAGGCTTACTTTACTAACTCCCAATGTCACAGCACTAATTGGTAATAGCAAAAAGAGGAAAAAGCGTTTTGCACATCAATTCCAATCTGATTGTAACAGTAAATTAGAGTTTTGGAATAGAGGACAAAGGATAATCGCCTCTGCTCTTGTACCTTGGGTAGCTGCTGCACAAGCAGTCACCCAGTTGGGAAGATTGGGATGTTGGTTAAGTAAACAAACCAACGCTACTTCCGTCGCTCTAAGTGATCTTCTGACAGATGTTGTCAGTATAAGGCATGCAACATTGCAAAACAGAGCTGCCATAGATTGTTTGCTGTTGGCACAAGGACATGGATGCCAGGACTTTGAAGGCATGTGCTGCATGAACCTTTCTGATCATAGCGAATCGATACACAAAAGTATTCAAGCTCTCAAAGATGGAGTCAAAGAGTTACAAATCAAGGATGACACGAACTGGTTTAATGGACTCTTGAAAAGTTGGGGAAACAAAGGGTGGGTGTTACCTATAATGAAAACTGGGTTACTTCATAATTGTTGTTGTTGTACTGTTAATTGTTTCTTGCTTGTTACAATGTTTTTACAAAGTTCTACAAAAATCATTTAGCTCTATTTTTATAGTTAAACAGAAAGGGGAAGATGTGGGAATCGAGCTGGCTGACATCCAAAGCCAGACCAGTGTTTTTGGTGAGTTGCCCCTTGGCCCCAGACCTTGGAGGGCATTTGTTTAAGTTTATAACCGTTCCTAAGAAATTTGTCAAAGGTTTTAAAACTGTTTATGGTAAAGCTTTATAGCCCTCATTTCCCATTGGTTACCTCCATTCCCAGTTATGTCATCCCTTTTCTCTCCCCAGTTCTGGAAAGTTCTTGTATCCTTGTACCCCCATTGGTTTATGTTCACCGCATTGTTCCACCCATCCTACCTTACTGGTTACTGCCCCATATTACTCCTCCCTTGCACCACTTTTCCCTTTACCCATTGGATTATCATCCTGGACCCACCTCTCATCATCCCTTATAAATACCCTGGATTTTCCCTCAGCCTTGTCTTCTACCCTTAGCTCTTATAGTGTGTACAGGTGTTTTGGGCCTTCTCCCTCATTTTCTTTTATGATTATTAAAGTATTTAAATCCAGAGTTGTGGTGTCGACCCGTTCCTCATTTCGCCACGTTAGCCCTGATATCAGGGGAACTTTAGAGGTTGGTCGGGTAGACTGCCCTCGAGTCTCGCAACTGAAATATTGAAAAACAAAAAAAACCCGACAGTTAAGAGGCAACAGGAAGTCACAAAGTTACGGAGGCTGCTAGATCACCTCCCCAAAAGAAAAAGCTGAAAAAGCTGTGGCTGCTGAGGAAGGGGAGGTGAAGCTTGTGTGGCAAGCTCAGAGCATATTCACAGTGAATGAAAGGTGGAAGAGGGAGGGTGACTCTTCCTCAGGAAGTCTACTGATGGGACAAGGGGGAATGGGATCAAACGGAAAGAGAGTTGGAAGAGATTTGATGCTGGAAAGAAGTTCTTTAATGTGAGGCTGCTTGTCCCTGACACAGGGAGCTGTGCACATGTGGGTGCCCCATCCCCAGCAACATCCAAGGCCACATTGGACAGGGTTGAAGTGCTGGGAGCTTGCTCAGGTTGGAACCAGATGATTTTTAGGGTCTCTTCCAAGCCAAACCACTCAAGGATTGGATGGTTCTATGGCGTCCATCTCCAAGAGAGGAGTGGCCCTGAAGCTTCTGTGACATCACAGGGCCCAGAGTGCTGCAGGTGGAAGGTCCAGGGCCTGGAGACCAGCACAACAGACAGTTCACCTGCTGCCAGCACTCAGTTCTCCCCCACTCTTCGCTCTCTGCCACGGTGCCAAGATGTTCCTGCTGCCAGTACTCGCTTGTCCCCCGCTCTTCGTTCTCTGCCTTGGTGCTGAGCTGCTCCTGCTGCCGGGACTTTTCCTGCACTTCTACTGGAGCATCAACACCAACAGCATGAGCGCTCCTGTCCCAGTGGAGGTACAGTGCCATCCCAGGGAGGGGGGCAGCCCTGAGTGCCAGGGCAGGCTGCAGCCCTGTGGGGATGGATGCTGGGGACAGGGACCCCAAGTGACATTGTGCTGTCTCATGCAGACTGCCAGAGACACCATTGAGGATATGGAGGTGGATGAGCAGGATGACACCGAGCCCATGGAAGTGGACGAATATGATGAGACTGAGCCCATGGAAGTGGATGAGCAGGATGACACCGAGCCCATGGAAGTGGACGAATATGATGAGACTGAGCCCATGGAAGTGGATGAGCAGGATGACACCGAGCCCATGGAAGTGGACGAATATGATGAGACTGAGCCCATGGAAGTGGATGAGCAGGATGACACCGAGCCCATGGAAGTGGATGAATATGATGAGACTGAGCCCATGGACGTCGATGAGAAGGACAAGGAAGAGCCCGTGATCCTGGCATGAGGATGGAGCCCCAGGAGCAGGAAAACCTGATGCTCCCCTGCCCTGCCCACAGGCAGTGCCCAGCCTGGGGCGGGGCTGGCTGGCTCTCCTCAGGGACATGGTGCTCAAGGAAGTCCTGCTCTGCTGCTTCCTTCCTTCCTTCCTTCCTTCCTTCCTTCCTTCCTTCCTTCCTTCCTTCCTTCCTTCCTTCCTTCCTTCCTTCCTTCCTTCCTTCCTTCCTTCCTTCCTTCCTTCCTCCCTTCCTTCCTTCCTCCCTCCCTTCCTACCTCCCTCCCGCCCTTCCTTCCTCCATTCCTTCCTTCCTCCCTTCCTTCCTTCCTTCCTTCCTTCCTTCCTTCCTTCCTTCCTTCCTTCCTTCCTTCCTTCCTTCCTTCCTTCCTTCCTTCCTTCCTCCCTTCCTCCCTCCCTCCCTTCCTCCCTCCCTCCCTTCCTTCCTACCTTCCTTCCTTCCTTCCTTCCTTCCTTCCTTCCTTCCTTCCTTCCTTCCTTCCTTCCTTCCTTCCTCCCTCCCTTCCTTCCTTCCTTCATTCCTTCCTTCCTTCCTCCCTCCCTTCCTCCCTACCTCCCTTCCTCCCTCCCTCCCTTCCTTCCTACCTTCCTTCCTTCCTTCCTTCCTTCCTTCCTCCCACCCTTCCTACCTCCCTCCCGCCCTTCCTTCCTCCCTTCCTTCCTTCCTCCCTTCCTTCCTTCCTTCATTCCTTCCTTCCTTCCTCCCTCCCTTCCTCCCTCCCTCCCTTCCTCCCTCCCTTCCTTCCTTCCTTCCTTCCTTCCTTCCTTCCTTCCTTCCTTCCTTCCTCCCTCCCTTCCTTCCTTCCTTCCTTCCTTCCTTCCTTCCTTCCTTCCTTCCTTCCTTCCTTCCTTCCTTCCTTCCTTCCTTCCTTCTTTCCTTCCTTCTTTCCTTCCTTCCTTCTTTCCTTCCTTCCTTCCTTCCTTCCTTCCTTCCTTCCTTCCTTCCTTCCTTCCTTCCTTCCTTCCTTCCTTCCTTCCTTCCTTCCTTCCTTCCTTCCTTCCTTCCTTCCTTCCTTCCTTCCTCCCTTCCTGCCTTCCTCCCTCCATTCCTTCCTCCCGCCCTTCCTTCCTCCCTCCCTCCCTTCCCCCCTCCCTCCCTTCCTTCTTACCTTCCTTCCTTCCTTCCTTCCTTCCTTCCTTACTTCCTTCCTTCCTCCCTCCCTTCCTTCCTCCCTCCCTTCCTTCCTCCCTCCCTCCCTTCCTCCCTCCCTCCCTTCCTTCCTTCCTTCCTTCCTTCCTTCCTTCCTTCCTTCCTTCCTTCCTTCCTTCCTTCCTCCCTTCCTTCCTTCCTTCCTTCCTTCCTTCTTTCCTTCCTTCCTTCCTTCCTTCCTTCCCTCCCTCCCAGACTGACAGGGATAATGGGCATCTATAGGGCCCCGCTGTAAATATGTTCAGCATGTTCAAGGCTTTTTTTAAAGGAACAATTTCAACATTGTTAGCCTAAAGTTCCCACAATGTTAATCTATAGCTCCTAGATTTTTACTGTGTAGGTCCCAGATTGTTACCAGTATAGTCTTCCTTGTAAATATGTTCTAGAGATTGTTGTTGTTGTTGTTAGAAGGAAACATGTTCTTCAAATGTTTGGCTGAACTTTGTTCAATAAATACTATTTCTTATTAAAACCTCGCCTCTCTTTGCAATTCCTTTGGGCAACCTTTGCACAGTGCTGGTTTCCACTTGCTCATGGTTCCTGGGGCTGCAGGTCCCTGGGAGTGCTGGCACAGCCAGCCCTGGCTGAGGGTCCCTGTGCAGGGGGGTCCCACTGAGCCAGCACTGCTGTTCCTGGGGCACAGCAGTGTCCCCAAGGGCAAAGCTCTCACCAGCAGAGAGGGAGCTCTGACAGCAGCAGGCCCTGCAGCAACGCCACCAAAGCAAAGGAAACCTCCTGACACCCTTCCTGCTGCGGCCACAGGGACTCCTGGGCAGGAGCCAGCATCAGGCACAGGGATGCAACATCCACCTCCATGCTCTGAAGGTCACGACAGCCTTGGCAAGTCTGGGACCTGCACCCGGGCTGCTGCAGGGGCTGATGTTTAAGGCTTGCAGCCTCCAAAGCCTCTGGGCTTTGCTTCCCCCGCTGCCTTCCATTGCCCTGTGCCCAGGATCCTCACCCTGCCCGTGTTCCTGCTGCTGCCAGCAGCCACCAGAGCCCCTCACTCCCTGAGCATCCCCATCACAGGGGGCACTGGCAAATCCCACACGCTTCACAAAGCAAACTCCCCCACAGTAACCAAACCACTCTTTGGTCAGAGGGTGCCAAGGGGAAGCTCAGCACCAGCTGCTGTTTAAAGCATGCTTTCAAAAGTGGGTTCAGGCACTCTGGCAGTGCCTGCTGCGCAGCTGTGGCTGTGGGGACACAGCACTGGCTCAGGCCAGCCCTCAGCCCCTCACAGCTCATGCCAAGGGCCCAGCTCACAAAGCAGTTTCACACCACTTGCTGCAGCTATTTCAAAGGCCTAAATGTCATTGGCAGGAGCCATTTAGTTGCCAACTCAGTGTCCGTGTCCTGGCAGGAGAAGCCACCAAGGGGCCTCTGCATGTGCACTCAGGGCACTTCCACTGCCATCCCAAAGGGATCGCAAAGGACAGGGCTCTTCTTTCAGCACTGCTGAGCTCCTCACGCAGCATTGAAGTCTCAGGAAGAGACAAGAATTGAGTGCACCAGGGAAGCTGGCCTCCAAGAAAAGGCATCAATCCCACGGCCCACCCAAGCCAACGGCCTGCATGTCTGTACCTTCTCCTCCTTCTCTCTTCTCTGCTGTCACATTGCCCCTTCTCTCTGTCCGGGAGCTTGGCCTCTCAGACAAATAAAAGATGTGCATCCACACCTAGGCACGGCATAGATGTCTTACACAACTGTCCCTTCTTCCCCGACAGCTGCAAATCCTACAGCTGCCAGACCTCATCCCTTGCTCCTAGAAAGGGAGACAAGACTTTCCATTCTAATCCATTGCCCAGCCCTAAGTCAACGACACAGTCAGTAGAAATAGCTGTGAAAGCCCCAGCAGGAACCTGCCAGAAGAGCTACAGCTGTGGAGGGGGAAGCAGCAAACTCCCACCCCCACCACTGCTTTGGACTCCTTACCAGCTAAAACAGATCCCACTCCTGGGATTTTTTTCCATTTTTTATTAACCACAACTACCATCAATTTAAATCCATTGAAAACAAGATCACAGGAGGGGTTGCGTGGAAAGGAACCTTCAATCCCACCCAGTGCAAGCTTTGCCATGGCAGGGACACCTGCCACTGTCCCACGCTGCTCCAGCCTGGCCTTGGGCACTGCCAGGGATCCAGGGGCAGCCACAGCTGCTCTGGGCACCCTGTGCCAGCCCTGCCCATCCTGCCAGGGAACACTTCCTGACCCATATCCCATCTGCAGCTGCTCCCAGTGCCAACACGTGTCACTGCATGGCCTTGGGATGATGGATCAAGAGAAAGCCCCAAACTCTGAGCAGAGCTCCCAGTGCCGGTGCTGGGAACATGCCACCCACCTGCCCCTCAAGCACTCAGCTGCCTCGCAGCCAGATGGAGTGTCCAACGGGTAAAGTACTCCCAGAGGATCAAACCCTGGTCACTGCACCAATGACAAGGTCTTTATTGGGAAAAGAAATGTCGAAGCACAGCGACATTTCTTTTCCAAGCAGGAGACGCTGATCCTGTGCCGGCAGCGCAGGGATGCTGTTATTGCTGGTCCTCATTTCATGCCTTTATCAGCTGCAGGGGCACCAGGACAGGCTGTGGTCTCCCAGGGCAGCTCTGAGTGACACTGCTGTCCCCACCAGCTGTCCCCAGCCCTGGGTGCTGCCACGTGCCCCAGCCTCTGCAGCCCAAAGCACCTGGAGATCCCCCTGAGCATCAGTGATCGGGGCCGCTGCAATCAGCCTGCTGACCCAAAACCTCAAGTGCTGCCACAAGAAAAGCAGCTGATTCATTGATACCTCGGAATTTCATGTCTCAATGCAAGGACAGGAAGCACCCCTATGCCACCAAATCGTTGCTAAGGGCTTGCAAGCCTCAACGCGGAGATTTCAGCGTTGGACACGCAGTCAGGGCAAGGGTAAATCCACACAGAAATGACACAGAAATTCCAAAACACACATCATGTTGGTCTTGACGCCTTTCTTGTTGGCTCAAGGGCTGTTTCCGTGGGCCACGCTTGCACAGAAAGAAAGAAAGGAAGTGCAGCTGCTGACGAACATCTCCATGCCCTCAGCAGGTTTTGGTGCCTTTGCTGCAGGGCCGCTCCTGTCAGAGCCCCCTCTCTGCTGCTGACACCTTTGCTCTTGGGGACACCAGCCCAGGAACACCAGCAGGGCCCAGGGTTGGGTCACGGGGACCCCCCTGTGCACAGGGACTCCCAGCCCCGTGGCTGTGCCAGCACCCCCAGAAACACCAAGATCTGGCAGCACTTTGCTCCGCTGCTCTTTCCGCACACGGAACCATCTCCTTCCTTTGCCATCCCAGGAAAATTCAACCTCTACCTCAGCCAAAGATCATTTCCCACACAGAGCTGATCAGAAATGTTCTTCTGCACTTCCTCCACCAAAACCACCCCCGCATGCCCACAAGACATTCCAGGGCCATCGGGAAACCCTCCACAAACACTGCGCAGGCACCCAGGACCACGGGCTTTCCATCTCTGCCATTCAGGCTCCCTGCGCTGCTCCTGGTCATTTTCTCCTCCTCTCTCCATAACTTTGGGAACCACAGAGCTCCCAGGCTTTGGCAATTCCCAAGGCCACTGCCATCCTTGACTTCTTGGACACCCCCAGGGCTGTGGACAGACACCCCTGTGTTTTCCCGCAGAAGATGTTAAGAGCCAACAGGAAGTCACAAAGTTACTGAGGCTGCTAGATCACCTCCCCAAAAGAAAAAGCTGAAAAAGCTGTGGCTGCTGAGGAAGGGGAGGTGAAGCTTGTGTGGCAAGCTCAGAGCATATTCACAGTGAATGAAAGGTGGAAGAGGGAGGGTGACTCTTCCTCAGGAAGTCTACTGATGGGACAAGGGGGAATGGGATCAAACGGAAAGAGAGTTGGAAGAGATTTGATGCTGGAAAGAAGTTCTTTAATGTGAGGCTGCTTGTCCCTGACACAGGGAGCTGTGCACATGTGGGTGCCCCATCCCCAGCAACATCCAAGGCCACATTGGACAGGGTTGAAGTGCTGGGAGCTTGCTCAGGTTGGAACCAGATGATTTTTAGGGTCTCTTCCAAGCCAAACCACTCAAGGATTGGATGGTTCTATGGCGTCCATCTCCAAGAGAGGAGTGGCCCTGAAGCTTCTGTGACATCACAGGGCCCGGAGTGCTGCAGGTGGAAGGTCCAGGGCCTGGAGACCAGCACAACAGACAGTTCACCTGCTGCCAGCACTCAGTTCTCCCCCACTCTTTGCTCTCTGCCACGGTGCCAAGATGTTCCTGCTGCCAGTACTCGCTTGTCCCCCGCTCTTCGTTCTCTGCCTTGGTGCTGAGCTGCTCCTGCTGCCGGGACTTTTCCTGCACTTCTACTGGAGCATCAACACCAACAGCATGAGCGCTCCTGTCCCAGTGGAGGTACAGTGCCATCCCAGGGAGGGGGGCAGCCCTGACTGCCAGGGCAGGCTGCAGCCCTGTGGGGATGGATGCTGGGGACAGGGACCCCAAGTGACATTGTGCTGTCTCATGCAGACTGCCAGAGACACCATTGAGGATATGGAGGTGGATGAGCAGGATGACACCGAGCCCATGGAAGTGGACGAATATGATGAGACTGAGCCCATGGACGTGGATGAGCAGGATGACACCGAGCCCATGGAAGTAGATGAATATGATGAGACTGAGCCCATGGAAGTGGATGAGCAGGATGACACCGAGCCCATGGAAGTGGACGAATATGATGAGACTGAGCCCATGGAAGTGGATGAGCAGGATGACACCGAGCCCATGGAAGTGGACGAATATGATGAGACTGAGCCCATGGACGTGGATGAGCAGGATGACACCGAGCCCATGGAAGTGGACGAATATGATGAGACTGAGCCCATGGACGTGGATGAGCAGGATGACACCGAGCCCATGGAAGTAGATGAATATGATGAGACTGAGCCCATGGACGTCGATGAGAAGGACAAGGAAGAGCCCGTGATCCTGGCATGAGGATGGAGCCCCAGGAGCAGGACAACCTGATGCTCCCCTGCCCTGCCCACAGGCAGTGCCCAGCCTGGGGCGGGGCTGGCTGGCTCTCCTCAGGGACATGGTGCTCAAGGAAGTCCTGCTCTGCTGCTTCCTTCCTTCCTTCCTTCCTTCCTTCCCTCCCAGACTGACAGGGATAATGGGCATCGATAGGGCCCCACTGTAAATATGTTCAGCATGTTCGAGGCTTTTTTTTATAGGAACAATTTGAAGATTGTTAGCCTAAAGGTCCCAGAATGTTAATCTATAGCTTCTAGATTTTTACAGTATAAGTCCCAGATTGTTAACAGTATAGTCTTCCTTGTAAATATGTTCTAGAGACTGTTGTTGTTGTTGTTAGAAGTAAATATGTTCTTCAAATGTTTGGCTTAACTTTGTTCAATAAATACTATTTCTTATTAAAACCTCGCCTCTCTTTGCAATTCCTTTGGGCAACCTTTGCACAGTGCTGGTTTCCACTTGCTCATGGTTCCTGGGGCTGCAGGTCCCTGGGGGTGCTGGCACAGCCAGCCCTGGCTGGGAGTCCCTGTGCAGGGGGGTCCCACTGAGCCAGCACTGCTGTTCCTGGGGCACAGCAGTGTCCCCGAGGGCAAAGCTCTCACCAGCAGAGAGGGAGCTCTGACAGCAGCAGGCCCTGCAGCAACGCTACCAAAGCAAAGGAAACCTCCTGACACCCTTCCTGCTGCGGCCACAGGGACTCCTGGGCAGGAGCCAGCATCAGGCACAGGGATGCAACATCCACCTCCATGCTCTGAAGGTCTCAACAGCCTTGGCAAGTCTGGGACCTGCACCCGGGCTGCTGCAGGGGCTGATGTTTAAGGCTTGCAGCCTCCAAAGCCTCTGGGCTTTGCTTCCCCCGCTGCCTTCCATTGCCCTGTGCCCAGGATCCTCACCCTGCCCGTGTTCCTGCTGCTGCCAGCAGCCCCCAGAGCCCCTCACTCCCTGAGCATCCCCATCACACGGAGCACTGGCAAATCCCACACGCTTCACAAAGCAAACTCCCCCACAGTAACCAAACCACTCTTTGGTCAGAGGGTGCCAAGGGGAAGCTCAGCACCAGCTGCTGTTTAAAGCATGCTTTCAAAAGTGGGTTCAGGCACTCTGGCAGTGCCTGCTGCGCAGCTGAGGCTGTGGGAACACAGCACTGGCTCAGGCCAGCCCTCAGCCCCTCACAGCTCATGCCAAGGGCCCAGCTCACAAAGCAGTTTCACACCACTTGCTGCAGCTATTTCAAAGGCCTAAATGTCATTCGCAGGAGCCATTTAGTTGCCAACTCAGTGTCCGTGTCCTGGCAGGAGAAGCCACCAAGGGGCCTCTGCATGTGCACTCAGGGCACTTCCACTGCCATCCCAAAGGGATCGCAAAGGACAGGGCTCTTCTTTCAGCACTGCTGAGCTCCTCACGCAGCATTGAAGTCTCAGGAAGAGACAAGAATTGAGTGCACCAGGGAAGCTGGCCTCCAAGAAAAGGCATCAATCCCACGGCCCACCCAAGCCAACGGCCTGCATGTCTGTACCTTCTCCTCCTTCTCTCTTCTCTGCTGTCACTTTGCCCCTTCTCTCTGTCCGGGAGCTTGGCCTCTCAGACAAATAAAAGATGTGCATCCACACCTAGGCACGGCATAGATGTCTTACAGAATTGTCCCTTCTTCCCCGACAGCTGCAAATCCTACAGCTGCCAGACCTCATCCCTTGCTCCTAGAAAGGGAGAGAAGACTTTCCATTCTAATCCATTGCCCAGCCCTAAGTCAACGACACAGTCAGTAGAAATAGCTGTGAAATCCCCGGCAGGAACCTGCCAGAAGAGCTACAGCTGTGGAGGGGGAAGCAGCAAACTCCCACCCCCAACACTGCTTTGGACTCCTTACCAGCTAAAACAGATCCCACTCCTGTGACTTTTTCCATTTTTTGTTAACCACAACTACCATCAATTTAAATCCATTGAAAACAAGATCACAGGAGGGGTTGCGTGGAAAGGAACCTTCAATCCCACCCAGTGCAAGCTTTGCCATGGCAGGGACACCTGCCACTGTCCCACGCTGCTCCAGCCTGGCCTTGGGCACTGCCAGGGATCCAGGGGCAGCCACAGCTGCTCTGGGCACCCTGTGCCAGCCCTGCCCATCCTGCCAGGGAACACTTGCTGACCCATATCCCATCTGAAGCCGCTCCCAGTGCCAACAGGTGTCACTGCATGGCCTTGGGATGATGGATCAAGAGAAAGCCCCAAGCTTTGAGCAGAGCTCCCAGTGCCTGTGCTGGGGACATGCCACCCACCTGTCCCTCAAGCACTCAGCTGCCTCGCAGCCAGATGGAGTGTCCAACGGGTAAAGTACTCCCAGAGGATCAAACCCTGGTCACTGCACCAATGACAAGGTCTTTATTGGGAAAAGAAATGTCGAAGCACAGCGACATTTCTTTTCCAAGCAGGAGACGCTGATCCTGTGCCGGCAGCGCAGGGATGCTGTTATTGCTGGTCCTCATTTCATCCCTTTATCAGCTGCAGGGGCACCAGGACAGGCTGTGGTCTCCCAGGGCAGCTCTGAGTGACACTGCTGTCCCCACCAGCTGTCCCCAGCCCTGGGTGCTGCCACGTGCCCCAGCCTCTGCAGCCCAAAGCACCTGGAGATCCCCCCGAGCATCAGCGATCGGGGCCGCTGCAATCAGCCTGCTGACCCAAAACCTCAAGTGCTGCCACAAGAAAAGCAGCTGATTCATTGATACCTCGGAATTTCATGTCTCAATGCAAGGACAGGAAGCACCCCTATGCCACCAAATCATTGCTAAGGGCTTGCAAGCCTCAACGCGGAGATTTCAGCGTTGGACACGCAGTCAGGGCAAGGGTAAATCCACACAGAAATGACTCAGAAATTCCAAAACACACATCATGTTGGTCTTGACGCCTTTCTTGTTGGCTCAAGGGCTGTTTCCGTGGGCCACGCTTGCACAGAAAGAAAGAAAGGAAGTGCAGCTGCTGAGGAACATCTCCATGCCCTCAGCAGGTTTTGGTGCCTTTGCTGCAGGGCCGCTCCTGTCAGAGCCCCCTCTCTGCTGCTGACACCTTTGCTCTTGGGGACACCAGCCCAGGAACACCAGCAGGGCCCAGGGTTGGGTCACGGGGACCCCCCTGTGCACAGGGACTCCCAGCCCCGTGGCTGTGCCAGCACCCCCAGAAACACCAAGATCTGGCAGCACTTTGCTCCGCTGCTCTTTCCGCACACGGACCCATCTCCTTCCTTTGCCATCCCAGGAAAATTCAACCTCTACCTCAGCCAAAGATCATTTCCTACACATGCCTGATCAGAAATGTTCTTCTGCACTTCCTCCACCAAAACCACCCCCGCATGCCCACAAGACATTCCAGGGCCATCGGGAAACCCTCCACAAACACTGCGCAGGCACCCAGGACCACGGGCTTTCCATCTCTGCCATTCAGGCTCCCTGCGCTGCTCCTGGTCATTTTCTCCTCCTCTCTCCATAACTTTGGGAACCACAGAGCTCCCAGGCTTTGCCAATTCCCAAGGCCACTGCCA
Organism: Cinclus cinclus; assembly: GCF_963662255.1. Taxonomy (NCBI): domain Eukaryota; kingdom Metazoa; phylum Chordata; class Aves; order Passeriformes; family Cinclidae; genus Cinclus; species Cinclus cinclus. The sequence continues at coordinate 3,749,195 of NC_085059.1, forward strand.
TCCTTGACTTCTTGGACACCCCCAGGGCTGTGGACAGACACCCCTGTGTTTTCCGACAGAAGATGTTAAGAGCCAACAGGAAGCCACAAAGTTACTGAGGCTGCTAGATCACCTCCCCAAAAGAAAAAGCTGAAAAAGCTGTGGCTGCTGAGGAAGGGGAGGTGAAGCTTGTGTGGCAAGCTCAGAGCATATTCACAGTGAATGAAAGGTGGAAGAGGGAGGGTGACTCTTCCTCAGGAAGTCTACTGATGGGACAAGGGGGAATGGGATCAAACGGAAAGAGAGTTGGAAGAGATTTGATGCTGGAAAGAAGTTCTTTAATGTGAGGCTGCTTGTCCCTGACACAGGGAGCTGTGCACATGTGGGTGCCCCATCCCCAGCAACATCCAAGGCCACATTGGACAGGGTTGAAGTGCTGGGAGCTTGCTCAGGTTGGAACCAGATGATTTTTAGGGTCTCTTCCAAGCCAAACCACTCAAGGATTGGATGGTTCTATGGCGTCCATCTCCAAGAGAGGAGTGGCCCTGAAGCTTCTGTGACATCACAGGGCCCAGAGTGCTGCAGGTGGAAGGTCCAGGGCCTGGAGACCAGCACAACAGACAGTTCACCTGCTGCCAGCACTCAGTTCTCCCCCACTCTTCTCTCTCTGCCACGGTGCCAAGATGTTCCTGCTGCCAGTACTCGCTTGTCCCCCGCTCTTCGTTCTCTGCCTTGGTGCTGAGCTGCTCCTGCTGCCGGGACTTTTCCTGCACTTCTACTGCACCATCAACACCAACAGCATGAGCGCTCCTGTCCCAGTGGAGGTACAGTGCCATCCCAGGGAGGGGGGCAGCCCTGACTGCCAGGGCAGGCTGCAGCCCTGTGGGGATGGATGCTGGGGACAGGGACCCCAAGTGACATTGTGCTGCCTCATGCAGACTGCCAGAGACACCGTTGAGGATATGGAGGTGGATGAGCAGGATGACACCGAGCCCATGGAAGTGGATGAATATGATGAGACTGAGCCCATGGAAGTGGATGAGCAGGATGACACCGAGCCCATGGAAGTGGACGAATATGATGAGACTGAGCCCATGGAAGTGGATGAGCAGGATGACACCGAGCCCATGGAAGTAGATGAATATGATGAGACTGAGCCCATGGACGTCGATGAGAAGGACAAAGAAGAGCCCGTGATCCTGGCATGAGGATGGAGCCCCAGGAGCAGGACAACCTGATGCTCCCCTTCCCTGCCCACAGGCAGTGCCCAGCCTGGGGCGGGGCTGGCTGGCTCTCCTCAGGGACATGGTACTCAAGGAAGTCCTGCTCTGCTGCTTCCTTCCTTCCTTCCTTCCTTCCCTCCCAGACAGACAGGGATAATGGGCATCGATAGGGCCCCACTGTAAATATGTTCAGCATGTTCAAGGCTTTTTTTTATAGGAACAATTTGAAGATTGTTAGCCTAAAGGTCCCAGAATGTTAATCTATAGCTTCTAGATTTTTACAGTATAAGTCCCAGATTGTTAACAGTATAGTCTTCCTTGTAAATATGTTCTAGAGACTGTTGTTGTTGTTAGAAGTAAATATGTTCTTCAAATGTTTGGCTGAACTTTGTTCAATAAATACTATTTCTTATTAAAACCTCGCCTCTCTTTGCAATTCCTTTGGGCAACCTTTGCACAGTGCTGGTTTCCACTTGCTCATGGTTCCTGGGGCTGCAGGTCCCTGGGGGTGCTGGCACAGCCAGCCCTGGCTGGGAGTCCCTGTGCAGGGGGGTCCCACTGAGCCAGCACTGCTGTTCCTGGGGCACAGCAGTGTCCCCGAGGGCAAAGCTGTCACCAGCAGAGAGGGAGCTCTGACAGCAGCAGGCCCTGCTGCAACGCCACCAAAGCAAAGGAAACCTCCTGACACCCTTCCTGCTGCGGCCACAGGGACTCCTGGGCAGGAGCCAGCATCAGGCACAGGGATGCAACATCCACCTCCATGCTCTGAAGGTCTCGACAGCCTTGGCAAGTCTGGGACCTGCACCCGGGCTGCTGCAGGGGCTGATGTTTAAGGCTTGCAGCCTCCAAAGCCTCTGGGCTTTGCTTCCCCCGCTGCCTTCCATTGCCCTGTGCCCAGGATCCTCACCCTGCCCGTGTTCCTGCTGCTGCCAGCAGCCCCCAGAGCCCCTCACTCCCTGAGCATCCCCATCACACGGAGCACTGGCAAATCCCACACGCTTTGCAAAGCAAACTCCCCTACAGTAACCAAACCACTCTTTGGTCAGAGGGTGCCAAGGGGAAGCTCAGCAGCAGCTGCCGTTTAAAGCATGCTTTCAAAAGTGGGTTCAGGCACTCTGGCAGTGCCTGCTGCGCAGCTGAGGCTGTGGGGACACAGCACTGGCTCAGGCCAGCCCTCAGCCCCTCACAGCTCATGCCAAGGGCCCAGCTCACAAAGCAGTTTCACACCACTTGCTGCAGCTATTTCAAAGGCCTAAATGTCATTGGCAGGGGCCATTTAGTTGCCAACTCAGTGTCCGTGTCCTGGCACGAGAAGCCACCAAGGGGCCTCTGCATGTGCACTCAGGGCACTTCCACTGCCATCCCAAAGGGATCGCAAAGGACAGGGCTCTTCTTTCAGCACTGCTGAGCTCCTCACGCAGCATTGAAGTCTCAGGAAGAGACAAGAATTGAGTGCACCAGGGAAGCTGGCCTCCAAGAAAAGGCATCAATCCCACGGCCCACCCAAGCCAACGGCCTGCATGTCTGTACCTTCTCCTCCTTCTCTCTTCTCTGCTGTCACTTTGCCCCTTCTCTCTGTCCGGGAGCTTGGCCTCTCAGACAAATAAAAGATGTGCATCCTCACCTAGGCACGGCATAGATGTCTTACAGAATTGTCCCTTCTTCCCCGACAGCTGCAAATCCTACAGCTGCCAGACCTCATCCCTTGCTCCTAGAAAGGGAGAGAAGACTTTCCATTCTAATCCATTGCCCAGCCCTAAGTCAACGACACAGTCAGTAGAAATAGCCGTGAAATCCCCGGCAGGAACCTGCCAGAAGAGCTACAGCTGTGGAGGGGGAAGCAGCAAACTCCCACCCCCAACACTGCTTTGGACTCCTTACCAGCTAAAACAGATCCCACTCCTGTGACTTTTTCCATTTTTTGTTAACCACAACTACCATCAATTTAAATCCATTGAAAACAAGATCACAGGAGGGGTTGCGTGGAAAGGAACCTTCAATCCCACCCAGTGCAAGCTTTGCCATGGCAGGGACACCTGCCACTGTCCCACGCTGCTCCAGCCTGGCCTTGGGCACTGCCAGGGATCCAGGGGCAGCCACAGCTGCTCTGGGCACCCTGTGCCAGCCCTGCCCATCCTGCCAGGGAACACTTCCTGACCCATATCCCATCTGAAGCCGCTCCCAGTGCCAACAGGTGTCACTGCATGGCCTTGGGATGATGGATCAAGAGAAAGCCCCAAGCTTTGAGCAGAGTTCCCAGTGCCTGTGCTGGGGACGTGCCACCCACCTGCCCCTCAAGCACTCAGCTGCCTCGCAGCCAGATGGAGTGTCCAACGGGTAAAGCACTCCCAGAGGATCAAACCCTGGTCACTGCACCAATGACAAGGTCTTTATTGGGAAAAGAAATGTCGAAGCACAGCGACATTTCTTTTCCAAGCAGGAGACGCTGATCCTGTGCCGGCAGCGCAGGGATGCTGTTATTGCTGGTCCTCATTTCATGCCTTTATCAGCTGCAGGGGCACCAGGACAGGCTGTGGTCTCCCAGGGCAGCTCTGAGTGACACTGCTGTCCCCACCAGCTGTCCCCAGCCCTGGGTGCTGCCACGTGCCCCAGCCTCTGCAGCCCAAAGCACCTGGAGATCCCCCCGAGCATCAGCGATCGGGGCCGCTGCAATCAGCCTGCTGACCCAAAACCTCAAGTGCTGCCACAAGAAAAGCAGCTGATTCATTGATACCTCGGAATTTCATGTCTCAATGCAAGGACAGGAAGCACCCCTATGCCACCAAATCATTGCTAAGGGCTTGCAAGCCTCAACGCGGAGATTTCAGCGTTGGACACGCAGTCAGGGCAAGGGTAAATCCACACAGAAATGACTCAGAAATTCCAAAACACACATCATGTTGGTCTTGACGCCTTTCTTGTTGGCTCAAGGGCTGTTTCCGTGGGCCACGCTTGCACAGAAAGAAAGGAAGTGCAGCTGCTGAGGAACATCTCCATGCCCTCAGCAGGTTTTGGTGCCTTTGCTGCAGGGCCGCTCCTGTCAGAGCCCCCTCTCTGCTGCTGACACCTTTGCTCTTGGGGACACCAGCCCAGGAACACCAGCAGGGCCCAGGGTTGACTCAGGGGGACCCCCCTGTGCACAGGGACTCCCAGCCCCGTGGCTGTGCCAGCACCCCCAGAAACACCAAGATCTGGCAGCACTTTGCTCCGCTGCTCTTTCCGCACACGGAACCATCTCCTTCCTTTGCCATCCCAGGAAAATTCAACCTCTACCTCAGCCAAAGATCATTTCCTACACATGCCTGATCAGAAATGTTCTTCTGCACTTCCTCCACCAAAACCACCCCCGCATGCCCACAAGACATTCCAGGGCCATCGGGAAACCCTCCACAAACACTGCGCAGGCACCCAGGACCACGGGCTTTCCATCTCTGCCATTCAGGCTCCCTGCGCTGCTCCTGGTCATTTTCTCCTCCTCTCTCCATAACTTTGGGAACCACAGAGCTCCCAGGCTTTGCCAATTCCCAAGGCCACTGCCATCCTTGACTTCTTGGACACCCCCAGGGCTGTGGACAGACACCCCTGTGTTTTCCCACAGAAGATGTTAAGAGCCAACAGGAAGCCACAAAGTTACGGAGGCTGCTAGATCACCTCCCCAAAAGAAAAAGCTGAAAAAGCTGTGGCTGCTGAGGAAGGGGAGGTGAAGCTTGTGTGGCAAGCTCAGAGCACATTCACAGTGAATGAAAGGTGGAAGAGGGAGGGTGACTCTTCCTCAGGAAGTCTACTGATGGGACAAGGGGGAATGGGATCAAACGGAAAGAGAGTTGGAAGAGATTTGATGCTGGAAAGAAGTTCTTTAATCTGAGGCTGCTTGTCCCTGACACAGGGAGCTGTGCACATGTGGGTGCCCCATCCCCAGCAACATCCAAGGCCACATTGGACAGGGTTGAAGTGCTGGGAGCTTGCTCAGGTTGGAACCAGATGATTTTTAGGGTCTCTTCCAAGCCAAACCACTCAAGGATTGGATGGTTCTATGGCATCCATCTCCAAGAGAGGAGTGGCCCTGAAGCTTCTGTGACATCACAGGGCCCAGAGTGCTCCAGGTGGAAGGTCCAGGGCCTGGAGACCAGCACAACAGACAGTTCACCTGCTGCCAGCACTCAGTTCTCCCCCACTCTTCTCTCTCTGCCACGGTGCCAAGATGTTCCTGCTGCCAGTACTCGCTTGTCCCCCGCTCTTCGTTCTCTGCCTTGGTGCTGAGCTGCTCCTGCTGCCGGGACTTTTCCTGCACTTCTACTGCACCATCAACACCAACAGCATGAGCGCTCCTGTCCCAGTGGAGGTACAGTGCCATCCCAGGGAGGGGGGCAGCCCTGAGTGCCAGGGCAGGCTGCAGCCCTGTGGGGATGGATGCTGGGGACAGGGACCCCAAGTGACATTGTGCTGCCTCATGCAGACTGCCAGAGGCACCGTTGAGGATATGGACGTGGATGAGCAGGATGACACCGAGCCCATGGAAGTGGATGAATATGATGAGACTGAGCCCATGGAAGTGGATGAGCAGGATGACACCGAGCCCATGGAAGTGGACGAATATGATGAGACTGAGCCCATGGAAGTGGATGAGCAGCATGACACCGAGCCCATGGAAGTAGATGAATATGATGAGACTGAGCCCATGGACGTCGATGAGAAGGACAAAGAAGAGCCCGTGATCCTGGCATGAGGATGGAGCCCCAGGAGCAGGACAACCTGATGCTCCCCTTCCCTGCCCACAGGCAGTGCCCAGCCTGGGGCGGGGCTGGCTGGCTCTCCTCAGGGACATGGTACTCAAGGAAGTCCTGCTCTGCTGCTTCCTTCCTTCCTTCCTTCCTTCCCTCCCAGACAGACAGGGATAATGGGCATCGATAGGGCCCCACTGTAAATATGTTCAGCATGTTCAAGGCTTTTTTTTATAGGAACAATTTGAAGATTGTTAGCCTAAAGGTCCCAGAATGTTAATCTATAGCTTCTAGATTTTTACAGTATAAGTCCCAGATTGTTAACAGTATAGTCTTCCTTGTAAATATGTTCTAGAGACTGTTGTTGATGTTGTTAGAAGTAAATATGTTCTTCAAATGTTTGGCTGAACTTTGTTCAATAAATACTATTTCTTATTAAAACCTCACCTCTCTTTGCAATTCCTTTGGGCAACCTTTGCACAGTGCTGGTTTCCACTTGCTCATGGTTCCTGGGGCTGCAGGTCCCTGGGGGTGCTGGCACAGCCAGCCCTGGCTGGGAGTCCCTGTGCAGGGGGGTCCCACTGAGCCAGCACTGCTGTTCCTGGGGCACAGCAGTGTCCCCGAGGGCAAAGCTCTCACCAGCAGAGAGGGAGCTCTGACAGCAGCAGGCCCTGCAGCAACGCTACCAAAGCAAAGGAAACCTCCTGACACCCTTCCTGCTGCGGCCACAGGGACTCCTGGGCAGGAGCCAGCATCAGGCACAGGGATGCAACATCCACCTCCATGCTCTGAAGGTCTCGACAGCCTTGGCAAGTCTGGGACCTGCACCCGGGCTGCTGCAGGGGCTGATGTTTAAGGCTTGCAGCCTCCAAAGCCTCTGGGCTTTGCTTCCCCCGCTGCCTTCCATTGCCCTGTGCCCAGGATCCTCACCCTGACCGTGTTCCTGCTGCTGCCAGCAGCCCCCAGAGCCCCTCACTCCCTGAGCATCCCCATCACACGGAGCACTGGCAAATCCCACACGCTTCACAAAGCAAACTCCCCCACAGTAACCAAACCACTCTTTGGTCAGAGGGTGCCAAGGGGAAGCTCAGCAGCAGCTGCCGTTTAAAGCATGCTTTCAAAAGTGGGTTCAGGCACTCTGGCAGTGCCTGCTGCGCAGCTGAGGCTGTGGGAACACAGCACTGGCTCAGGCCAGCCCTCAGCCCCTCACAGCTCATGCCAAGGGCCCAGCTCACAAAGCAGTTTCACACCACTTGCTGCAGCTATTTCAAAGGCCTAAATGTCATTCGCAGGAGCCATTTAGTTGCCAACTCAGTGTCCGTGTCCTGGCAGGAGAAGCCACCAAGGGGCCTCTGCATGTGCACTCAGGGCACTTCCACTGCCATCCCAAAGGGATCGCAAAGGACAGGGCTCTTCTTTCAGCACTGCTGAGCTCCTCACGCAGCATTGAAGTCTCAGGAAGAGACAAGAATTGAGTGCACCAGGGAAGCTGGCCTCCAAGAAAAGGCATCAATCCCACGGCCCACCCAAGCCAACGGCCTGCATGTCTGTACCTTCTCCTCCTTCTCTCTTCTCTGCTGTCACTTTGCCCCTTCTCTCTGTCCGGGAGCTTGGCCTCTCAGACAAATAAAAGATGTGCATCCTCACCTAGGCACGGCATAGATGTCTTACAGAATTGTCCCTTCTTCCCCGACAGCTGCAAATCCTACAGCTGCCAGACCTCATCCCTTGCTCCTAGAAAGGGAGAGAAGACTTTCCATTCTAATCCATTGCCCAGCCCTAAGTCAACGACACAGTCAGTAGAAATAGCCGTGAAATCCCCGGCAGGAACCTGCCAGAAGAGCTACAGCTGTGGAGGGGGAAGCAGCAAACTCCCACCCCCAACACTGCTTTGGACTCCTTACCAGCTAAAACAGATCCCACTCCTGCCACTTTTTCCATTTTTTGTTAACCACAACTACCATCAATTTAAATCCATTGAAAACAAGATCACAGGAGGGGTTGCGTGGAAAGGAACCTTCAATCCCACCCAGTGCAAGCTTTGCCATGGCAGGGACACCTGCCACTGTCCCACGCTGCTCCAGCCTGGCCTTGGGCACTGCCAGGGATCCAGGGGCAGCCACAGCTGCTCTGGGCACCATGTGCCAGCCCTGCCCATCCTGCCAGGGAACACTTCCTGACCCATATCCCATCTGAAGCCGCTCCCAGAGCCAACAGGTGTCACTGCATGGCCTTGGGATGATGGATCAAGAGAAAGCCCCAAGCTTTGAGCAGAGTTCCCAGTGCCTGTGCTGGGGACGTGCCACCCACCTGCCCCTCAAGCACTCAGCTGCCTCGCAGCCAGATGGAGTGTCCAACGGGTAAAGTACTCCCAGAGGATCAAACCCTGGTCACTGCACCAATGACAAGGTCTTTATTGGGAAAAGAAATGTCGAAGCACAGCGACATTTCTTTTCCAAGCAGGAGACGCTGATCCTGTGCCGGCTGCACAGGGATGCTGTTATTGCTGGTCCTCATTTCATCCCTTTATCAGCTGCAGGGGCACCAGGACAGGCTGTGGTCTCCCAGGGCAGCTCTGAGTGACACTGCTGTCCCCACCAGCTGTCCCCAGCCCTGGGTGCTGCCACGTGCCCCAGCCTCTGCAGCCCAAAGCACCTGGAGATCCCCCCGAGCATCAGCGATCAGGGCCGCTGCAATCAGCCTGCTGACCCAAAACCTCACGTGCTGCCACAAGAAAAGCAGCTGATTCATTGATACCTCGAAATTTCATGTCTCAATGCAAGGACAGGAAGCACCCCTATGCCACCAAATCATTGCTAAGGGCTTGCAAGCCTCAACGCGGAGATTTCAGCGTTGGACACGCAGTCAGGGCAAGGGTAAATCCACACAGAGATGACACAGAAATTCCAAAACACACATCATGTTGTTCTTGACGCCTTGCTTGTTGGCTCAAGGGCTGTTTCCGTGGGCCACGCTTGCACAGAAAGAAAGGAAGTGCAGCTGCTGAGGAACATCTCCATGCCCTCAGCAGGTTTTGGTGCCTTTGCTGCAGGGCCGCTCCTGTCAGAGCCCCCTCTCTGCTGCTGACACCTTTGCTCTTGGGGACACCAGCCCAGGAACACCAGCAGGGCCCAGGGTTGTCTCAGGGGGACCCCCCTGTGCACAGGGACTCCCAGCCCCGTGGCTGTGCCAGCACCCCCAGAAACACCAAGATCTGGCAGCACTTTGCTCCGCTGCTCTTTCCGCACACGGAACCATCTCCTTCCTTTGCCATCCCAGGAAAATTCAACCTCTACCTCAGCCAAAGATCATTTCCTACACATGGCTGATCAGAAATGTTCTTCTGCACTACCTCCACCAAAACCACCCCCGCATGCCCACAAGACATTCCAGGGCCATCGGGAAACCCTCCACAAACACTGCGCAGGCACCCAGGACCACGGGCTTTCCATCTCTGCCATTCAGGCTCCCTGCGCTGCTCCTGGTCATTTTCTCCTCCTCTCTCCATAACTTTGGGAACCACAGAGCTCCCAGGCTTTGCCAATTCCCAAGGCCACTGCCATCCTTGACTTCTTGGACACCCCCAGGGCTGTGGACAGACACCCCTGTGTTTTCCCGCAGAAGATGTTAAGAGCCAACAGGAAGTCACAAAGTTACTGAGGCTGCTAGATCACCTCCCCAAAAGAAAAAGCTGAAAAAGCTGTGGCTGCTGAGGAAGGGGAGGTGAAGCTTGTGTGGCAAGCTCAGAGCACATTCACAATGAATGAAAGGTGGAAGAGGGAGGGTGACTCTTCCTCAGGAAGTCTACTGATGGGACAAGGGGGAATGGGATCAAACGGAAAGAGAGTTGGAAGAGATCTGATGCTGGAAAGAAGTTCTTTAATCTGAGGCTGCTTGTCCCTGACACAGGGAGCTGTGCACATGTGGGTGCCCCATCCCCAGCAACATCCAAGGCCACATTGGACAGGGTTGAAGTGCTGGGAGCTTGCTCAGGTTGGAACCAGATGATTTTTAGGGTCTCTTCCAAGCCAAACCACTCAAGGACTTCATGGTTCTATGGCGTCCATCTCCAAGAGAGGAGTGGCCCTGAAGCTTCTGTGACATCACAGGGCCCAGAGTGCTGCAGGTGGAAGGTCCAGGGCCTGGAGACCAGCACAACAGACAGTTCACCTGCTGCCAGCACTCAGTTCTCCCCCACTCTTCGCTCTCTGCCACGGTGCCAAGATGTTCCTGCTGCCAGTACTCGCTTGTCCCCCGCTCTTCGTTCTCTGCCTTGGTGCTGAGCTGCTCCTGCTGCCGGGACTTTTCCTGCACTTCTACTGCACCATCAACACCAACAGCATGAGCGCTCCTGTCCCAGTGGAGGTACAGTGCCATCCCAGGGAGGGGGGCAGCCCTGAGTGCCAGGGCAGGCTGCAGCCCTGTGGGGATGGATGCTGGGGAAAGGGACCCCAAGTGACATTGTGCTGCCTCATGCAGACTGCCAGAGACACCATTGAGGATATGGAGGTGGATGAGCAGGATGACACCGAGCCCATGGAAGTGGACGAATATGATGAGACTGAGCCCATGGAAGTGGATGAGCAGGATGACACCGAGCCCATGGAAGTGGATGAATATGATGAGACTGAGCCCATGGACGTCGATGAGAAGGACAAGGAAGAGCCCGTGATCCTGGCATGAGGATGGAGCCCCAGGAGCAGGACAACCTGATGCTCCCCTGCCCTGCCCACAGGCAGTGCCCAGCCTGGGGCGGGGCTGGCTGGCTCTCCTCAGGGACATGGTGCTCAAGGAAGTCCTGCTCTGCTGCTTCCTTCCTTCCTTCCTTCCTTCCTTCCTTCCTTCCTTACTTCCTTCCTTCCTCCCTTCCTTCCTTCCTCCCTCCCTCCCTTCCTCCCTCCCTTCCTTCCTCCCTCCCTTCCTTCCTTCCTTCATTCCTTCCTTCCTTCCTTCCTTCCTTCCTTCCTTCCTTCCTTCCTTCCTTCCTTCCTTCCTTCCTTCCTTCCTTCCTTCCTTCCTTCCATCCTTCCTTCCTTCCTTCCTTCCTTCCTTCCTTCCTTCCTTCCTTCTTTCCTTCCTTCCTTCCTTCCTTCCTTCCTTCCTTCCTTACTTCCTTCCTTCCTTCCTTCCTTCCTTCCTTCCTTCCTCCCTTCCTTCCTTCCTCCCTCCCTTCCTTCCTCCCGCCCTCCCTTCCTCCCTCCCTCCCTTCCTCCCTCCCTCCCTTCCTTCCTCCCTTCCTTCCTTCCTTCCTTCCTTCCTTCCTTCCTTCCTTCCTTCCTTCCTTCTTTCCTTCTTTCCTTCCTTCCTTCCTTCCTTCCTTCCTTCCTTCCTTCCTCCCGCCCTTCCTTCGTCCCGCCCTCCCTTCCTCCCTCCCTCCCTTCCTTCCTACCTTCCTTCCTTCCTTCCTTCCTTCCTTACTTCCTTCCTTCCTCCCTCCCTTCCTTCCTCCCTCCATTCCTTCCTCCCTCCCTCCCTTCCTTCCTTCCTTCCTTCCTTCCTTCCTTCCTTCCTTCCTTCCTTCCTTCCTTCCTTCCTTCCTTCCTTCCTTCCTTCCTTCCTTCCTTCTTTCCTTCCTTCCTTCCTTCCTTCCTTCCTTCCTTCCTTCCTTCCTTCCTTCCTTCCTTCCTCCCTTCCTTCCTCCCTCCCTTCCTTCCTCCCGCCCTCCCTTCCTCCCTCCCTCCCTTCCTCCCTCCCTCCCTTCCTTCCTCCCGCCCTTCCTTCCTCCCGCCCTCCCTTCCTCCCTCCCTCCCTTCCTTCCTACCTTCCTGCCTTCCTTCCTTCCATCCTTACTTCCTTCCTTCCTCCCTCCCATCCTTCCTCCCGCCCTCCCTTCCTCCCTCCCTCCCTTCCTTCCTTCCTTCCTTCCTTCCTTCCTTCCTTCCTTCCTTCCTTCCTTCCTTCCTTCCTTCCTCCCTTCCTACCTCCCTGCCTTCCTTCCTTCCTTCCTTCCTTCCTTCCTTCCTTCCTCCCTGCCTTCCTTCCTTCCTTCCTTCCTTCCTTCCTTCTTTCCTTCCTTCCTTCCTTCCTTCCTTCCCTCCCTCCCAGACTGACAGGGATAATGGGCATCTATAGGGCCCCTCTGTAAATATGTTCAGCATGTTCAAGGCTTTTTTTAAAGGAACAATTTCAACATTGTTAGCCTAAAGTTCCCACAATGTTAATCTATAGCTTCTAGATTTTTACTGTGTAGGTCCCATATTGTTACCAGTATAGTCTCCCTTGTAAATATGTTCTAGAGATTGTTGTTGTTGTTGTTAGAAGGAAACATGTTCTTCAAATGTTTGGCTGAACTTTGTTCAATAAATACTATTTCTTATTAAAACCTCGCCTCTCTTTGCAATTCCTTTGGGCAACCTTTGCACAGTGCTGGTTTCCACTTGCTCATGGTTCCTGGGGCTGCAGGTCCCTGGGGGTGCTGGCACAGCCAGCCCTGGCTGAGGGTCCCTGTGCAGGGGGGTCCCACTGAGCCAGCACTGCTGTTCCTGGGGCACAGCAGTGTCCCCAAGGGCAAAGCTCTCACCAGCAGAGAGGGAGCTCTGACAGCAGCAGGCCCTGCAGCAACGCCACCAAAGCAAAGGAAACCTCCTGACACCCTTCCTGCTGCGGCCACAGGGACTCCTGGGCAGGAGCCAGCATCAGGCACAGGGATGCAACATCCACCTCCATGCTCTGAAGGTCACGACAGCCTTGGCAAGTCTGGGACCTGCACCCGGGCTGCTGCAGGGGCTGATGTTTAAGGCTTGCAGCCTCCAAAGCCTCTGGGCTTTGCTTCCCCCGCTGCCTTCCATTGCCCTGTGCCCAGGATCCTCACCCTGCCCGTGTTCCTGCTGCTGCCAGCAGCCCCCAGAGCCCCTCACTCCCTGAGCATCCCCATCACACGGAGCACTGGCAAATCCCACACGCTTCACAAAGCAAACTCCCCCACAGTAACCAAACCACTCTTTGGTCAGAGGGTGCCAAGGGGAAGCTCAGCACCAGCTGCTGTTTAAAGCATGCTTTCAAAAGTGGGTTCAGGCACTCTGGCAGTGCCTGCTGCGCAGCTGAGGCTGTGGGAACACAGCACTGGCTCAGGCCAGCCCTCAGCCCCTCACAGCTCATGCCAAGGGCCCAGCTCACAAAGCAGTTTCACACCACTTGCTGCAGCTATTTCAAAGGCCTAAATGTCATTGGCAGGAGCCATTTAGTTGCCAACTCAGTGTCCGTGTCCTGGCAGGAGAAGCCACCAAGGGGCCTCTGCATGTGCACTCAGGGCACTTCCACTGCCATCCCAAAGGGATCGCAAAGGACAGGGCTCTTCTTTCAGCACTGCTGAGCTCCTCACGCAGCATTGAAGTCTCAGGAAGAGACAAGAATTGAGTGCACCAGGGAAGCTGGCCTCCAAGAAAACGCATCAATCCCACGGCCCACCCAAGCCAACGGCCTGCATGTCTGTACCTTCTCCTCCTTCTCTCTTCTCTGCTGTCACTTTGCCCCTTCTCTCTGTCCGGGAGCTTGGCCTCTCAGACAAATAAAAGATGTGCATCCACACCTAGGCACGGCATAGATGTCTTACACAACTGTCCCTTCTTCCCCGACAGCTGCAAATCCTACAGCTGCCAGACCTCATCCCTTGCTCCTAGAAAGGGAGACAAGACTTTCCATTCTAATCCATTGCCCAGCCCTAAGTCAATGACACAGTCAGTAGAAATAGCTGTGAAATCCCCGGCAGGAACCTGCCAGAAGAGCTACAGCTGTGGAGGGGGAAGCAGCAAACTCCCATCCCCAACACTGCTTTGGACTCCTTACCAGCTAAAACAGATCCCACTCCTGTGACTTTTTCCATTTTTTTGTTAACCACAACTACCATCAATTTAAATCCATTGAAAACAAGATCACAGGAGGGGTTGCGTGGAAAGGAACCTTCAATCCCACCCAGTGCAAGCTTTGCCATGGCAGGGACACCTGCCACTGTCCCACGCTGCTCCAGCCTGGCCTTGGGCACTGCCAGGGATCCAGGGGCAGCCACAGCTGCTCTGGGCACCCTGTGCCAGCCCTGCCCATCCTGCCAGGGAACACTTCCTGACCCATATCCCATCTGCAGCTGCTCCCAGTGCCAACACGTGTCACTGCATGGCCTTGGGATGATGGATCAAGAGAAAGCCCCAAGCTTTGAGCAGAGTTCCCAGTGCCTGTGCTGGGGACGTGCCACCCACCTGCCCCTCAAGCACTCAGCTGCCTCGCAGCCAGATGGAGTGTCCAACGGGTAAAGTACTCCCAGAGGATCAAACCCTGGTCACTGCACCAATGACAAGGTCTTTATTGGGAAAAGAAATGTCGAAGCACAGCGACATTTCTTTTCCAAGCAGGAGACGCTGATCCTGTGCCGGCAGCGCAGGGATGCTGTTATTGCTGGTCCTCATTTCATGCCTTTATCAGCTGCAGGGGCACCAGGACAGGCTGTGGTCTCCCAGGGCAGCTCTGAGTGACACTGCTGTCCCCACCAGCTGTCCCCAGCCCTGGGTGCTGCCACGTGCCCCAGCCTCTGCAGCCCAAAGCACCTGGAGATCCCCCCGAGCATCAGCGATCGGGGCCGCTGCAATCAGCCTGCTGACCCAAAACCTCAAGTGCTGCCACAAGAAAAGCAGCTGATTCATTGATACCTCGGAATTTCATGTCTCAATGCAAGGACAGGAAGCACCCCTATGCCACCAAATCATTGCTAAGGGCTTGCAAGCCTCAACGCGGAGATTTCAGCGTTGGACACGCAGTCAGGGCAAGGGTAAATCCACACAGAAATGACTCAGAAATTCCAAAACACACATCATGTTGGTCTTGACGCCTTTCTTGTTGGCTCAAGGGCTGTTTCCGTGGGCCACGCTTGCACAGAAAGAAAGGAAGTGCAGCTGCTGAGGAACATCTCCATGCCCTCAGCAGGTTTTGGTGCCTTTGCTGCAAGGCCGCTCCTGTCAGAGCCCCCTCTCTGCTGCTGACACCTTTGCTCTTGGGGACACCAGCCCAGGAACACCAGCAGGGCCCAGGGTTGACTCAGGGGGACCCCCCTGTGCACAGGGACTCCCAGCCCCGTGGCTGTGCCAGCACCCCCAGAAACACCAAGATCTGGCAGCACTTTGCTCCGCTGCTCTTTCCGCACACGGAACCATCTCCTTCCTTTGCCATCCCAGGAAAATTCAACCTCTACCTCAGCCAAAGATCATTTCCCACACAGGGCTGATCAGAAATGTTCTTCTGCACTTCCTCCACCAAAACCACCCCCGCATGCCCACAAGACATTCCAGGGCCATCGGGAAACCCTCCACAAACACTGCGCAGGCACCCAGGACCACGGGCTTTCCATCTCTGCCATTCAGGCTCCCTGCGCTGCTCCTGGTCATTTTCTCCTCCTCTCTCCATAACTTTGGGAACCACAGAGCTCCCAGGCTTTGGCAATTCCCAAGGCCACTGCCATCCTTGACTTCTTGGACACCCCCAGGGCTGTGGACAGACACCCCTGTGTTTTCCCGCAGAAGATGTTAAGAGCCAACAGGAAGCCACAAAGTTACTGAGGCTGCTAGATCACCTCCCCAAAAGAAAAAGCTGAAAAAGCTGTGGCTGCTGAGGAAGGGGAGGTGAAGCTTGTGTGGCAAGCTCAGAGCATATTCACAGTGAATGAAAGGTGGAAGAGGGAGGGTGACTCTTCCTCAGGAAGTCTACTGATGGGACAAGGGGGAATGGGATCAAACGGAAAGAGAGTTGGAAGAGATTTGATGCTGGAAAGAAGTTCTTTAATCTGAGGCTGCTTGTCCCTGACACAGGGAGCTGTGCACATGTGGGTGCCCCATCCCCAGCAACATCCAAGGCCACATTGGACAGGGTTGAAGTGCTGGGAGCTTGCTCAGGTTGGAACCAGATGATTTTTAGGGTCTCTTCCAAGCCAAACCACTCAAGGATTGGATGGTTCTATGGCGTCCATCTCCAAGAGAGGAGTGGCCCTGAAGCTTCTGTGACATCACAGGGCCCAGAGTGCTGCAGGTGGAAGGTCCAGGGCCTGGAGACCAGCACAACAGACAGTTCACCTGCTGCCAGCACTCAGTTCTCCCCCACTCTTCGCTCTCTGCCACGGTGCCAAGATGTTCCTGCTGCCAGTACTCGCTTGTCCCCCGCTCTTCGTTCTCTGCCTTGGTGCTGAGCTGCTCCTGCTGCCGGGACTTTTCCTGCACTTCTACTGGAGCATCAACACCAACAGCATGAGCGCTCCTGTCCCAGTGGAGGTACAGTGCCATCCCAGGGAGGGGGGCAGCCCTGAGTGCCAGGGCAGGCTGCAGCCCTGTGGGGATGGATGCTGGGGACAGGGACCCCAAGTGACATTGTGCTGTCTCATGCAGACTGCCAGAGACACCATTGAGGATATGGAGGTGGATGAGCAGGATGACACCGAGCCCATGGAAGTGGACGAATATGATGAGACTGAGCCCATGGAAGTGGATGAGCAGGATGACACCGAGCCCATGGAAGTGGACGAATATGATGAGACTGAGCCCATGGAAGTGGATGAACAGGATGACACCGAGCCCATGGAAGTGGATGAATATGATGAGACTGAGCCCATGGACGTCGATGAGAAGGACAAGGAAGAGCCCGTGATCCTGGCATGAGGATGGAGCCCCAGGAGCAGGAAAACCTGATGCTCCCCTGCCCTGCCCACAGGCAGTGCCCAGCCTGGGGCGGGGCTGGCTGGCTCTCCTCAGGGACATGGTGCTCAAGGAAGTCCTGCTCTGCTGCTTCCTTCCTTCCTTCCTTCCTTCCCTCCCAGACTGACAGGGATAATGGGCATCGACAGGGCCCCGCTGTAAATATGTTCAGCATGTTCGAGGCTTTTTTTATAGGAACAATTTGAAGATTGTTAGCCTAAAGGTCCCAGAATGTTAATCTATAGCTTCCAGACTTTTACAGTATAAGTCCCAGATTGTTAACAGTATAGTCTTCCTTGTAAATATGTTCTAGAGACTGTTGTTGTTGTTGTTAGAAGTAAATATGTTCTTCAAATGTTTGGCTGAACTTTGTTCAATAAATACTATTTCTTATTAAAACCTCGCCTCTCTTTGCAATTCCTTTGGGCAACCTTTGCACAGTGCTGGTTTCCACTTGCTCATGGTTCCTGGGGCTGCAGGTCCCTGGGGGTGCTGGCACAGCCAGCCCTGGCTGGGGGTCCCTGTGCAGGGGGGTCCCACTGAGCCAGCACTGCTGTTCCTGGGGCACAGCAGGGTCCCCAAGGGCAAAGCTCTCACCAGCAGAGAGGGAGCTCTGACAGCAGCAGGCCCTGCAGCAACGCCACCAAAGCAAAGGAAACCTCCTGACACCCTTCCTGCTGCAGCCACAGGGACTCCTGGGCAGGAGCCAGCATCAGGCACAGGGATGCAACATCCACCTCCATGCTCTGAAGGTCTCGACAGCCTTGGCAAGTCTGGGACCTGCACCCGGGCTGCTGCAGGGGCTGATGTTTAAGGCTTGCAGCCTCCAAAGCCTCTGGGCTTTGCTTCCCCCGCTGCCTTCCATTGCCCTGTGCCCAGGATCCTCACCCTGCCCGTGTTCCTGCTGCTGCCAGCAGCCCCCAGAGCCCCTCACTCCCTGAGCATCCCCATCACAGGGGGCACTGGCAAATCCCACACGCTTCACAAAGCAAACTCCCCCACAGTAACCAAACCACTCTTTGGTCAGAGGGTGCCAAGGGGAAGCTCAGCACCAGCTGCTGTTTAAAGCATGCTTTCAAAAGTGGGTTCAGGCACTCTGGCAGTGCCTGCTGCGCAGCTGAGGCTGTGGGAACACAGCACTGGCTCAGGCCAGCCCTCAGCGCCTCACAGCTCATGCCAAGGGCCCAGCTCGCAAAGCAGTTTCACACCACTTGCTGCAGCTATTTCAAAGGCCTAAATGTCATTCGCAGGAGCCATTTAGTTGCCAACTCAGTGTCCGTGTCCTGGCAGGAGAAGCCACCAAGGGGCCTCTGCATGTGCACTCAGGGCACTTCCACTGCCATCCCAAAGGGATCGCAAAGGACAGGGCTCTTCTTTCAGATGTCTTACACAACTGTCCCTTCTTCCCCAACAGCTGCAAATCCTACAGCTGCCAGACCTCATCCCTTGCTCCTAGAAAGGGAGAGAAGACTTTCCATTCTAATCCATTGCCCAGCCCTAAGTCAACGACACAGTCAGTAGAAATAGCTGTGAAATCCCCGGCAGGAACCTGCCAGAAGAGCTACAGCTGTGGAGGGGGAAGCAGCAAACTCCCACTCCCACCCCCACCACTGCTTTGGACTCCTTACCAGCTAAAACATATCCTGTTTTAATGCACATTTATGGTTTTGTTTTGCACTGAGGATGGGTTGTTCTGTTTGCCCATGGGTTTGTATCCTGGTTGTCCCCTTCCCTTAACCCCTGCCTTTCCCCTGGCCAGCCCTGAGTGTGAACAACCCCTGTGACCCGGGGTTTCTTCGCCCTTGAGTTGGGATTGAAAATACCCCACGTTTCCCATGCTATCTCTCTTCTCCCTGCAACCCTTCAGGACAATAAACTCGGATCATTCCGGGAAGTAGGGCCCCCTCTAATTTTTTACCTTTGTCCTTGTCAGATAAAAATCCCCCATCTCTCTGACCCTGAGCTATCCCAGGCACGTCAGAGAGACCAGGGGGAAGATCCGACAAGTTGGCGCTCTGCCTTGAAGGCTTTCTCACAGAAGTTTGAGAGCCTCTTGCTCTGGGCTGGAGTCCTATCTAAGGATTCATTAAGCCTTTTGGATTGCTCAGCTCCTTTCTAGCACGAAATTGCTTTCTGCGCAATATTCTGCTAGAAAGGGACAAACTGGTAGCTTGCTTTGGAGCCCAACAAGTCAGCTGGGGACAAGGGACTTTTCTTTGCAGCAGTTTGGATGACCCAAGCCTCTAGGAAGGGGTGAGTGACCCTTGCAGCAGGCAGGGACCCCAAAAGGAGCCGGGGGGGTGGGGAGGGGGTCAGTCGGAAGATGGGTGTGGCAGCATAGCCAGCGTGTGGCCCCTTCTAACCCGGGGTTAGGGGGCAACAGCTGCCTGTTTTCTGGTTTTTCTGACTGCAAGAAAAGGTAGAAATGAAATTAGACAATTCCAAAATTTTTCATCTCAAACTTTTAGGGAACTTTGCAAAATTCAAAAAGAATTTGGCCGCAATAGTGAAATCTTTAAAGGGATGTTGAAAGCTACCCTACCATCCAATGAATTAGTTCCAGCTGATCTTCGAGATCTTTTCAAGTGTTTCCTGAGCCCCTCAGAGTTTGATATGTGGGAAAACATTTGGAAGACATCTCTGAAGGGACTGCTAAAGGAACTTCTACAAAGTAGCCAAAATGCAGTAGACCCAGATGGAAATCCCGTAACTCTAGAATATTTATGTGGGGAAGGGGAGTGGTCTAACCCTGACGATCAAGTCAGAGTACTAACAAAATGGATTCTAACAAACATCTGTGAAGTAGCAGAAAAGGTTTTTAACCAGCTGCCTACTTCAGAGACCACGGGTAGTTATACTAATGTTAAACAGTTTACTTCTGAGCCCTTTTTACAGTTTGTTGATGGCCTTGGAGAACAGATCCAAAGACAAGTGCAGAATCCCTTAGCACAAGAGGAACTCATTTAGGAGTTGGCCCAGAGAAATGCTAATGAGGCCTGTCCAAGAGTGATCCTGGGCCTGCCTCCAATGCCACCACCTACTTTACCAGAGATTATAGAGGCATGCACCAGGAACGCAGAGCTGTTCAGTGGGCCAGAAAGAAGGCTTGGACTACCAAACCCAAGAACTGCACCAGCCGTAACATCAGGAGTAAAGAAGCAGCCCATGACACCAGAACAGCTTCAGCACATCATCTGCTTCCACTGCAGAAACCCAGGACACTTCGCCAGAGACTGTCCACAAAGCCAACAGCAAAACAAACTCAACCAACAAAAAAACTAAATTTAAAGTGCGTACCCGCAACTGACAGAACTGCGCGCAAAGATATAAATGCAGCGGGCTCCACACTGGCAGAAGCCTCTCTCTTGACCGAAAAGGGGGAGGAAGGGAAACAGGGTGTGGGAATGCAAAATGAATGTTTGTTTAAAAAAGTTAAGCAGCCGCAAGGCCATTTTAGGCTTATAACTACCAAAGGTTTTCATTTCAGGTCTACTGACTGGACAGTCATTGCAGTGGACCTGCCAGACAACTTACAGGACGTGACGTTAAACCACAGGGAACTGGACAGTGAGTATTTTGTTACTGGGGACACAGCACACCCACACCCCTGGAAATTGAGATAGCTCCCATGACCATCAAGGGAAACATAAGTAGCCTCATTCTCCTGGCAAGATGTCCCCAAACACCATTCTATTTGGCTGAAGGGCAAATCGTTGCCCAGGCAATTCCTATTCCAGCAGAGATCCCAGTAGATGGAAAATCACCTGAAGTCTACTGGGCAGAAGTGGTGGGTGAGGACAAAGCCCCCTCCTCAATTTATTAAAGGGGGAGAGAGAGCTGGATTCTCCCAGAGAACTGACCCCAGAGGCAAAAACAGTCATAGAAAAAGCAGAAAAAGCTTTGGGCACAAGGCAAGCTCACCGGTATCACCCCGAGCTGCCCTTTAAATTTATTATCCTGGGAAAGCTGCCACACCTGCACGGTTTGATATTTCAGTGGACCAAAGGGCAAAAAGATTCACGTTCAATCATAGAGTGGATTTTCCTTTCACGTGCAAGACCCAAAACCATCACTAAGCCACAAGAGCTAATAGCTCAGCTGATTTGTAAGGCAAGAGTAAGACTTTGTGAGCTGGCTGGTTGTGACTTTGCATGTATTCACCTCCCGGTCAAGCTTTCAAAGGAAGGAAAGAACTCTCCTGAGAAACTGACCAAAGAAATGTTTGAGCACCTGCTTCAGAGCAATGCCAACCTGCAGCTGTCCCTGGATAGCTACAGTGGACAAATATCAGTCCACGCCCCATCTCACAAGCTGTTCAATGAGGAATTCCACCTCATTCCTTGTGAAAAAAGGAGCCGTAGGCCACTCAAAGCTCTCACAGTGTTCACTGATGTGTCTGGAGCATCCCACAAGTCGGTGATGACTTGGAGAAATCCACAAACTCAAAATTGGGAAGCTGAGGTTGAGTTTGTGGAGGGTTCGCCCCAGATAGCAGAACTGGCCGCAGCTGTGAGAGCCTTTGAGAAGTTCTCGGAGCCAATTAACTTGGTAACCGACTCAGCCTATGTAGCTGGGGTGGTATCCAGAGCAAAGCAGGCAGTTCTCAAGGACATCGAGAACGAGCAGCTCTTCAGGTTGCTCTCCAGACTAATCTATTTGGTTTCGCATAGAGAGCACCTGTTCTATGTGATGCATGTAAGGTCACACACCGATCTGCCAGGTGAAATTGCAGAAGGGAATCATAAGGCAGACTCCCTTGCTGCCCCAGCTGAGAAAGCACGCCTCCCTGACAATTTTCCAACAGGCAAAGCTGAGCCACCAGCAGTACCATCAAAATGTGCCAGGTCTGATCCGTCAGTTCCAGCTAACACGGAGTCAGGCTCGAGCCATTGTGGCCACCTGTCCCAGCTGCCAGCTCCAGGCCATGCCTTCGCTGGGTGTAGGGGTTAACCCCCGAGGCCTTGGCAGCTGTGAGGTGTGGCAGACAGACATCACACACATACCCAGTTTTGGTCGCCTCAAATATGTACTTGTAAGCATTGATACATATTCGGGTGCAGTTGATGCCTCTGGCCACGCAGGAGAAAAGGCTGTGCATGCCAAACAACACCTAGTGCAAGCCTTTTCAGTGCTGGGGATCCCTAGGGAAATCAAAATGGACAATGGCCCAGCGTACACATCCAAGGAGTTCCTAGAGTTTGTTCAGCAGTGGGGAGTGGAACATAAAACTGGCATCCCCCACTCCCTCACATCCAAGGTGTGATCGAGCGTGCCCACCAGACGCTCAAACAGGTCCTGGCTAGACAGAGTAGTTCAACTTTGTGGATGTCTCCACAGCAAAAGCTCTGTAAAGCCATGTTTACTATCCATTTTCTAAACTGTTCTTTTGAAAATATGAGTCCACCTGTGGTTCGTCACTTTAACAGTGGCAGTCAATTCAAACTGTCCCAGCATCCACCAGTTTTGATTAGGGACCCAGAAACATGGGAAACCAAAGGTCCCTATGAGCTTGTTACCTGGGGGTGTGGTTATGCATGTGTATCCACCCCCTCAGGTTCCAGGTGGATCCCCCACAAGTGGGTGAAACCTTTTGTCCCCAAACATCCAGCTCCAGCAGAAGGGGATGACAAGCAAGTTTCAATTGCTTCAAACAGAAGACGCCGCCGAGAAGAAAACATCTCCTTGGAATGTGATTTTAACTCTAGCAAGGACACAAACCTTTAATATGCTTTAAAAATGTTTACTTTTCCCTTTTAGAAAAAACCTAACTCCCACTCATCCCAGTGATGAACCTTATCCAATATTGCGATATCCTGAATCGGAATGAAACCGATGCCTTTCTCGTAACTTATTAAACAAAAAATGGGGAGATGTTGTAATGCACATTTATGGTTTTGTGTTGCACTGAGGATGGTTTGTTCTGTTTCCCCGTGGGTTTGTATCCTGGTTGCCGCCTTCCCTTAACCCCTCCCTTTCCCCTGGCCAACCCTGAGTGGCTGTGACCTGGGGTTCCTCCGCCCTTGAGTTGGGAGTGAAAATACCCGGCTATCTCCCCATTTCCCATGCTATCTCTCTTCTCCCTGCAACCCCTCAGGACAAAAAACTTGGATCATCTCGGGAAATAGAGCCTCCTCTAATTTTTGAGCTTTGTCCTTGTCAGATACAAGATCCCCCATCTCTTCGACCACGAGCTAGCCGAGGCAGGTCAGAGGGACCAGGGGGAAGATCAGACAATATCCCACTCCTGCGACAGGGCTCTTCTTTCAGCACTGCTGAGCTCCTCACGCAGCATTGAAGTCTCAGGAAGAGACAAGAATTGAGTGCACCAGGGAAGCTGGCCTCCAAGAAAAGGCATCAATCCCACGGCCCACCCAAGCCAACGGCCTGCATGTCTGTACCTTCTCCTCCTTCTCTCTTCTCTGCTGTCACTTTGCCCCTTCTCTCTGTCCGGGAGCTTGGCCTCTCAGACAAATAAAAGATGTGCATCCACACCTAGGCACGGCATAGATGTCTTACACAACTGTCCCTTCTTCCCCGACAGCTGCAAATCCTACAGCTGCCAGACCTCATCCCTTGCTCCTAGAAAGGGAGACAAGACTTTCCATTCTAATCCATTGCCCAGCCCTAAGTCAACGACACAGTCAGTAGAAATAGCTGTGAAATCCCCAGCAGGAACCTGCCAGAAGAGCTACAGCTGTGGAGGGGGAAGAAGCAAACTCCCACCCCCAACACTGCTTTGGACTCCTTACCAGCTAAAACAGATCCCACTCCTGCGACTTTTTTCCATTTTTTGTTAACCACAACTACCATCAATTTAAATCCATTGAAAACAAGATCACAGGAGGGGTTGCGTGGAAAGGAACCTTCAATCCCACCCAGTGCAAGCTTTGCCATGGCAGGGACACCTGCCACTGTCCCACGCTGCTCCAGCCTGGCCTTGGGCACTGCCAGGGATCCAGGGGCAGCCACAGCTGCTCTGGGCACCCTGTGCCAGCCCTGCCCATCCTGCCAGGGAACACTTCCTGACCCATATCCCATCTGCAGCTGCTCCCAGTGCCAACACGTGTCACTGCATGGCCTTGGGATGATGGATCAAGAGAAAGCCCCAAGCTTTGAGCAGAGTTCCCAGTGCCTGTGCTGGGGACGTGCCACCCACCTGCCCCTCAAGCACTCAGCTGCCTCGCAGCCAGATGGAGTGTCCAACGGGTAAAGTACTCCCAGAGGATCAAACCCTAGTCACTGCACCAATGACAAGGACTTTATTGGGAAAAGAAATGTCAAAGCACAGCGACATTTCTTTTCCAAGCAGGAGACGCTGATCCTGTGCCGGCAGCGCAGGGATGCGGTGATTGCTGGTCCTCATTTCATCCCTTTATCAGCTGCAGGGGCACCAGGACAGGCTGTGGTCTCCCAGGACAGCTCTGAGTGACACTGCTGTCCCCACCAGCTGTCCCCAGCCCTGGGTGCTGCCACGTGCCCCAGCCTCTGCAGCCCAAAGCACCTGGAGATCCCCCCGAGCATCAGCGATCGGGGCCGCTGCAATCAGCCTGCTGACCCAAAACCTCAAGTGCTGCCACAAGAAAAGCAGCTGATTCATTGATACCTCGAAATTTCATGTCTCAATGCAAGGACAGGAAGCACCCCTATGCCACCAAATCATTGCTAAGGGCTTGCAAGCCTCAACGCGGAGATTTCAGCGTTGGACACCCAGTCAGGGCAAGGGTAAATCCACACAGAAATGACTCAGAAATTCCAAAACACACATCATGTTGGTCTTGACGCCTTTCTTGTTGGCTCAAGGGCTGTTTCCGTGAGCCACGCTTGCACAGAAAGAAAGGAAGTGCAGCTGCTGAGGAACATCTCCATGCCCTCAGCAGGTTTTGGTGCCTTTGCTGCAGGGCCGCTCCTGTCAGAGCCCCCTCTCTGCTGCTGACGCCTTTGCTCTTGGGGACACCAGCCCAGGAACACCAGCAGGGCCCAGGGTTGGGTCACGGGGACCCCCCTGTGCACAGGGACTCCCAGCCCCGTGGCTGTGCCAGCACCCCCAGAAACACCAAGATCTGGCAGCACTTTGCTCCGCTGCTCTTTCCGCACACGGAACCATCTCCTTCCTTTGCCATCCCAGGAAAATTCAACCTCTACCTCAGCCAAAGATCATTTCCTACACAGGGCTGATCAGAAATGTTCTTCTGCACTTCCTCCACCAAAACCACCCCCGCATGCCCACAAGACATTCCAGGGCCATCGGGAAAAACCTCCACAAACACTGCGCAGGCACCCAGGACCACGGGCTTTCCATCTCTGCCATTCAGGCTCCCTGCGCTGCTCCTGGTCATTTTCTCCTCCTCTCTCCATAACTTTGGGAACCACAGAGCTCCCAGGCTTTGGCAATTCCCAAGGCCACTGCCATCCTTGACTTCTTGGACACCCCCAGGGCTGTGGACAGACACCCCTGTGTTTTCCCGCAGAAGATGTTAAGAGCCAACAGGAAGCCACAAAGTTACTGAGGCTGCTAGATCACCTCCCCAAAAGAAAAAGCTTAAAAAGCTGTGGCTGCTGAGGAAGGGGAGGTGAAGCTTGTGTGGCAAGCTCAGATCATATTCACAGTGAATGAAAGGTGGAAGAGGGAGAGTGACTCTTCCTCAGGAAGTCTACTGATGGGACAAGGGGGAATGGGATCAAACGGAAAGAGAGTTGGAAGAGATTTGATGCTGGAAAGAAGTTCTTTAATCTGAGGCTGCTTGTCCCTGACACAGGGAGCTGTGCACATGTGGGTGCCCCATCCCCAGCAACATCCAAGGCCACATTGGACAGGGTTGAAGTGCTGGGAGCTTGCTCAGGTTGGAACCAGATGATTTTTAGGGTCTCTTCCAAGCCAAACCACTCAAGGATTGGATGGTTCTATGGCGTCCATCTCCAAGAGAGGAGTGGCCCTGAAGCTTCTGTGACATCACAGGGCCCAGAGTGCTCCAGGTGGAAGGTCCAGGGCCTGGAGACCAGCACAACAGACAGTTCACCTGCTGCCAGCACTCAGTTCTCCCCCACTCTCCTCTCTCTGCCACGGTGCCAAGATGTTCCTGCTGCCAGTACTCGCTTGTCCCCCGCTCTTCGTTCTCTGCCTTGGTGCTGAGCTGCTCCTGCTGCCGGGACTTTTCCTGCACTTCTACTGCACCATCAACACCAACAGCATGAGCGCTCCTGTCCCAGTGGAAGTACAGTGCCATCCCAGGGAGGGGGGCAGCCCTGAGTGCCAGGGCAGGCTGCAGCCCTGTGGGGATGGATGCTGGGGACAGGGACCCCAAGTGACATTGTGCTGCCTCATGCAGACTGCCAGAGACACCATTGAGGATATGGAGGTGGATGAGCAGGATGACACCGAGCCCATGGAAGTGGACGAATATGATGAGACTGAGCCCATGGAAGTGGATGAGCAGGATGACACCGAGCCCATGGAAGTGGACGAATATGATGAGACTGAGCCCATGGAAGTGGATGAGCAGGATGACACCGAGCCCATGGAAGTAGATGAATATGATGAGACTGAGCCCATGGACGTCGATGAGAAGGACAAGGAAGAGCCCGTGATCCTGGCATGAGGATGGAGCCCCAGGAGCAGGACAACCTGATGCTCCCCTGCCCTGCCCACAGGCAGTGCCCAGCCTGGGGCGGGGCTGGCTGGCTCTCCTCAGGGACATGGTGCTCAAGGAAGTCCTGCTCTGCTGCTTCCTTCCTTCCTTCCTTCCTTCCTTCCCTCCCAGACTGACAGGGATAATGGGCATCGACAGGGCCCCGCTGTAAATATGTTCAGCATGTTCGAGGCTTTTTTTATAGGAACAATTTGAAGATTGTTAGCCTAAAGGTCCCAGAATGTTAATCTATAGCTTCTAGATTTTTACTGTATAGGTCCCAGATTGTTACCGGTATAGTCTTCCTTGTAAATATGTTCTAGAGATTGTTGTTGTTGTTGCTGTTAGAAGGAAACATGTTCTTCAAATGTTTGGCTGAACTTTGTTCAATAAATACTATTTCTTATTAAAACCTCGCCTCTCTTTGCAATTCCTTTGGGCAACCTTTGCACAGTGCTGGTTTCCACTTGCTCATGGTTCCTGGGGCTGCAGGTCCCTGGGGGTGCTGGCACAGCCAGCCCTGGCTGGGGGTCCCTGTGCAGGGGGGTCCCACTGAGCCAGCACTGCTGTTCCTGGGGCACAGCAGGGTCCCCAAGGGCAAAGCTCTCACCAGCAGAGAGGGAGCTCTGACAGCAGCAGGCCCTGCAGCAACGCTACCAAAGAAAAGGAAACCTCCTGACACCCTTCCTGCTGCAGCCACAAGGACTCCTGGGCAGGAGCCAGCATCAGGCACAGGGATGCAACATCCACCTCCATGCTCTGAAGGTCTCGACAGCCTTGGCAAGTCTGGGACCTGCACCCGGGCTGCTGCAGGGGCTGATGTTTAAGGCTTGCAGCCTCCAAAGCCTCTGGGCTTTGCTTCCCCCGCTGCCTTCCATTGCCCTGTGCCCAGGATCCTCACCCTGCCCGTGTTCCTGCTGCTGCCAGCAGCCCCCAGAGCCCCTCGCTCCCGGAGCATCCCCATCACAGGGGGCACTGGCAAATCCCACACGCTTCACAAAGCAAACTCCCCCACAGTAACCAAACCACTCTTTGGTCAGAGGGTGCCAAGGGGAAGCTCAGCACCAGCTGCCGTTTAAAGCATGCTTTCAAAAGTGGGTTCAGGCACTCTGGCAGTGCCTGCTGCGCAGCTGAGGCTGTGGGGACACAGCACTGGCTCAGGCCAGCCCTCAGCCCCTCACAGCTCATGCCAAGGGCCCAGCTCACAAAGCAGTTTCACACCACTTGCTGCAGCTATTTCAAAGGCCTAAATGTCATTCGCAGGAGCCATTTAGTTGCCAACTCAGTGTCCGTGTCCTGGCAGGAGAAGCCACCAAGGGGCCTCTGCATGTGCACTCAGGGCACTTCCACTGCCATCCCAAAGGGATCGCAAAGGACAGGGCTCTTCTTTCAGCACTGCTGAGCTCCTCACGCAGCATTGAAGTCTCAGGAAGAGACAAGAATTGAGTGCACCAGGGAAGCTGGCCTCCAAGAAAAGGCATCAATCCCACGGCCCACCCAAGCCAACGGCCTGCATGTCTGTACCTTCTCCTCCTTCTCTCTTCTCTGCTGGCACTTTGCCCCTTCTCTCTGTCCAGGACCTTGGACTCTCAGACAAATAAAAGATGTGCATCCTCACGTAGGCACGGCATAGATGTCTTACACAACTGTCCCTTCTTCCCCGACAGCTGCAAATCCTACAGCTGCCAGACCTCATCCCTTGCTCCTAGAAAGGGAGAGAAGACTTTCCATTCTAATCCATTGCCCAGCCCTAAGTCAACGACACAGTCAGTAGAAATAGCTGTGAAATCCCCGGCAGGAACCTGCCAGAAGAGCTACAGCTGTGGAGGGGGAAGCAGCAAACTCCCACCCCCACCACTGCTTTGGACTCCTTACCAGCTAAAACAGATCCCACTCCTGTGACTTTTTCCATTTTTTGTTAACCACAACTACCATCAATTTAAATCCATTGAAAACAAGATCACAGGAGGGGTTGTGTGGAAAGGAACCTTCAATCCCACCCAGTGCAAGCTTTGCCATGGCAGGGACACCTGCCACTGTCCCACGCTGCTCCAGCCTGGCCTTGGGCACTGCCAGGGATCCAGGGGCAGCCACAGCTGCTCTGGGCACCCTGTGCCAGCCCTGCCCATCCTGCCAGGGAACACTTGCTGACCCATATCCCATCTGAAGCTGCTCCCAGTGCCAACAGGTGTCACTGCATGGCCTTGGGATGATGGATCAAGAGAAAGCCCCAAGCTTTGAGCAGAGTTCCCAGTGCCTGTGCTGGGGACGTGCCACCCACCTGCCCCTCAAGCACTCAGCTGCCTTGCAGCCAGATGGAGTGTCCAACGGGTAAAGCACTCCCAGAGGATCAAACCCTGGTCACTGCACCAATGACAAGGTCTTTATTGGGAAAAGAAATGTCGAAGCACAGCGACATTTCTTTTCCAAGCAGGAGACGCTGATCCTGTGCCGGCAGCGCAGGGATGCTGTTATTGCTGGTCCTCATTTCATCCCTTTATCAGCTGCAGGGGCACCAGGACAGGCTGTGGTCTCCCAGGGCAGCTCTGAGTGACACTGCTGTCCCCACCAGCTGTCCCCAGCCCTGGGTGCTGCCACGTGCCCCAGCCTCTGCAGCCCAAAGCACCTGGAGATCCCCCCGAGCATCAGCGATCAGGGCCGCTGCAATCAGCCTGCTGACACAAAACCTCAAGTGCTGCCACAAGAAAAGCAGCTGATTCATTGATACCTCGGAATTTCATGTCTCAATGCAAGGACAGGAAGCACCCCTATGCCACCAAATCATTGCTAAGGGCTTGCAAGCCTCAACGCGGAGATTTCAGCGTTGGACACGCAGTCAGGGCAAGGGTAAATCCACACAGAGATGACACAGAAATTCCAAAACACACATCATGTTGCTCTTGACGCCTTTCTTGTTGGCTCAAGGGCTGTTTCCGTGGGCCACGCTTGCACAGAAAGAAAGGAAGTGCAGCTGCTGAGGAACATCTCCATGCCCTCAGCAGGTTTTGGTGCCTTTGCTGCAGGGCCGCTCCTGTCAGAGCCCCCTCTCTGCTGCTGACACCTTTGCTCTTGGGGACACCAGCCCAGGAACACCAGCAGGGCCCAGGGTTGGGTCACGGGGACCCCCCTGTGCACAGGGACTCCCAGCACCGTGGCTGTGCCAGCACCCCCAGAAACACCAAGATCTGGCAGCACTTTGCTCCGCTGCTCTTTCCGCACACGGAACCATCTCCTTCCTTTGCCATCCCAGGAAAATTCAACCTCTACCTCAGCCAAAGATCATTTCCTACACATGCCTGATCAGAAATGTTCTTCTGCACTTCCTCCACCAAAACCACCCCCGCATGCCCACAAGACATTCCAGGGCCATCGGGAAACCCTCCACAAACACTGCGCAGGCACCCAGGACCACGGGCTTTCCATCTCTGCCATTCAGGCTCCCTGCGCTGCTCCTGGTCATTTTCTCCTCCTCTCTCCATAACTTTGGGAACCACAGAGCTCCCAGGCTTTGGCAATTCCCAAGGCCACTGCCATCCTTGACTTCTTGGACACCCCCAGGGCTGTGGACAGACACCCCTGTGTTTTCCCGCAGAAGATGTTAAGAGCCAACAGGAAGTCACAAAGTTACGGAGGCTGCTAGATCACCTCCCCAAAAGAAAAAGCTGAAAAAGCTGTGGCTGCTGAGGAAGGGGAGGTGAAGCTTGTGTGGCAAGCTCAGAGCACATTCACAGTGAATGAAAGGTGGAAGAGGGAGAGTGACTCTTCCTCAGGAAGTCTACTGATGGGACAAGGGGGAATGGGATCAAACGGAAAGACAGTTGGAAGAGATTTGATGCTGGAAAGAAGTTCTTTAATCTGAGGCTGCTTGTCCGTGACACAGGGAGCTGTGCACATGTGGGTGCCCCATCCCCAGCAACATCCAAGGCCACATTGGACAGGGTTGAAGTGCTGGGAGCTTGCTCAGGTTGGAACCAGATGATTTTTAGGGTCTCTTCCAAGCCAAACCACTCAAGGACTTCATGGTTCTATGGCGTCCATCTCCAAGAGAGGAGTGGCCCTGAAGCTTCTGTGACATCACAGGGCCCAGAGTGCTCCAGGTGGAAGGTCCAGGGCCTGGAGACCAGCACAACAGACAGTTCACCTGCTGCCAGCACTCAGTTCTCCCCCACTCTTCTCTCTCTGCCACGGTGCCAAGATGTTCCTGCTGCCAGTACTCGCTTGTCCCCCGCTCTTCGTTCTCTGCCTTGGTGCTGAGCTGCTCCTGCTGCCGGGACTTTTCCTGCACTTCTACTGCACCATCAACACCAACAGCATGAGCGCTCCTGTCCCAGTGGAGGTACAGTGCCATCCCAGGGAGGGGGGCAGCCCGGACTGCCAGGGCAGGCTGCAGCCCTGTGGGGATGGATGCTGGGGAAAGGGACCCCAAGTGACATTGTGCTGTCTCATGCAGACTGCCAGAGACACCATTGAGGATATGGAGGTGGATGAGCAGGATGACACCGAGCCCATGGAAGTGGATGAATATGATGAGACTGAGCCCATGGAAGTGGATGAGCAGGATGACACCGAGCCCATGGAAGTGGACGAATATGATGAGACTGAGCCCATGGAAGTGGATGAGCAGGATGACACCGAGCCCATGGAAGTGGATGAATATGATGAGACTGAGCCCATGGACGTCGATGAGAAGGACAAGGAAGAGCCCGTGATCCTGGCATGAGGATGGAGCCCCAGGAGCAGGACAACCTGATGCTCCCCTGCCCTGCCCACAGGCAGTGCCCAGCCTGGGGCGGGGCTGGCTGGCTCTCCTCAGGGACATGGTGCTCAAGGAAGTCCTGCTCTGCTGCTTCCTTCCTTCCTTCCTTCCCTCCCAGACTGACAGGGATAATGGGCATCGACAGGGCCCCGCTGTAAATATGTTCAGCATGTTCGAGGCTTTTTTTTATAGGAACAATTTGAAGATTGTTAGCCTAGAGGTCCCAGAATGTTAATCTATAGATTCTAGATTTTTACTGTATAGGTCCCAGATTGTTACCAGTATAGTCTTCCTTGTAAATATGTTCTAGAGATTGTTGTTGTTGCTGTTAGAAGGAAACATGTTCTTCAAATGTTTGGCTGAACTTTGTTCAATAAATACTATTTCTTATTAAAACCTCGCCTCTCTTTGCAATTCCTTTGGGCAACGTTTGCACAGTGCTGGTTTCCACTTGCTCATGGTTCCTGGGGCTGCAGTTCCCTGGGGGTGCTGGCACAGCCAGCCCTGGCTAAGGGTCCCTGTGCAGGGGGGTCCCACTGAGCCAGCACTGCTGTTCCTGGGGCACAGCAGTGTCCCCGAGGGCAAAGCTCTCACCAGCAGAGAGGGAGCTCTGACAGCAGCAGGCCCTGCAGCAACGCCACCAAAGCAAAAGAAACCTCCTGACACCCTTCCTGCTGCGGCCACAGGGACTCCTGGGCAGGAGCCAGCATCAGGCACAGGGATGCAACATCCACCTCCATGCTCTGAAGGTCTCGACAGCCTTGGCAAGTCTGGGACCTGCACCCGGGCTGCTGCAGGGGCTGATGTTTAAGGCTTGCAGCCTCCAAAGCCTCTGGGCTTTGCTTCCCCCGCTGCCTTCCATTGCCCTGTGCCCAGGATCCTCACCCTGCCCGTGTTCCTGCTGCTGCCAGCAGCCCCCAGAGCCCCTCACTCCCGGAGCATCCCCATCACAGGGAGCACTGGCAAATCCCACACGCTTTGCAAAGCAAACTCCCCCACAGTAACCAAACCACTCTTTGGTCAGAGGGTGCCAAGGGGAAGCTCAGCACCAGCTGTCGTTTAAAGCATGCTTTCAAAAGTGGGTTCAGGCACTCTGGCAGTGCCTGCTGCGCAGCTGAGGCTGTGGGGACACAGCACTGGCTCAGGCCAGCCCTCAGCTTCTCACAGCTCATGCCAAGGGCCCAGCTCACAAAGCAGTTTCACACCACTTGCTGCAGCTATTTCAAAGGCCTAAATGTCATTCGCAGGAGCCATTTAGTTGCCAACTCAGTGTCCGTGTCCTGGCAGGAGAAGCCACCAAGGGGCCTCTGCATGTGCACTCAGGGCACTTCCACTGCCATCCCAAAGGGATCGCAAAGGACAGGGCTCTTCTTTCAGCACTGCTGAGCTCCTCACGCAGCATTGAAGTCTCAGGAAGAGACAAGAATTGAGTGCACCAGGGAAGCTGGCCTCCAAGAAAACGCATCAATCCCACGGCCCACCCAAGCCAACGGCCTGCATGTCTGTACCTTCTCCTCCTTCTCTCTTCTCTGCTGTCACTTTGCCCCTTCTCTCTGTCTGGGACCTTGGCCTCTCAGACAAATAAAAGATGTGCATCCACACCTAGGCACGGCATAGATGTCTTACACAACTGTCCCTTCTTCCCCGACAGCTGCAAATCCTACAGCTGCCAGACCTCATCCCTTGCTCCTAGAAAGGGAGAGAAGACTTTCCATTCTAATCCATTGCCCAGCCCTAAGTCAACGACACAGTCAGTAGAAATAGCTGTGAAATCCCCGGCAGGAACCTGCCAGAAGAGCTACAGCTGTGGAGGGGGAAGCAGCAAACTCCCACCCCCACCACTGCTTTGGACTCCTTACCAGCTAAAACAGATCCCACTCCTGGGATTTTTTTCCATTTTTTGTTAACCACAACTACCATCAATTTAAATCCATTGAAAACAAGATCACAGGAGGGGTTGCGTGGAAAGGAACCTTCAATCCCACCCAGTGCAAGCTTTGCCATGGCAGGGACACCTGCCACTGTCCCACGCTGCTCCAGCCTGGCCTTGGGCACTGCCAGGGATCCAGGGGCAGCCACAGCTGCTCTGGGCACCCTGTGCCAGCCCTGCCCATCCTGCCAGGGAACACTTGCTGACCCATATCCCATCTGCAGCTGCTCCCAGTGCCAACACGTGTCACTGCATGGCCTTGGGATGATGGATCAAGAGAAAGCCCCAAGCTTTGAGCAGAGTTCCCAGTGCCTGTGCTGGGGACGTGCCACCCACCTGCCCCTCAAGCACTCAGCTGCCTCGCAGCCAGATGGAGTGTCCAACGGGTAAAGTACTCCCAGAGGATCAAACCCTGGTCACTGCACCAATGACAAGGTCTTTATTGGGAAAAGAAATGTCGAAGCACAGCGACATTTCTTTTCCAAGCAGGAGACGCTGATCCTGTGCCGGCAGCGCAGGGATGCTGTTATTGCTGGTCCTCATTTCATCCCTTTATCAGCTGCAGGGCCACCAGGACAGGCTGTGGTCTCCCAGGGCAGCTCTGAGTGACACTGCTGTCCCCACCAGCTGTCCCCAGCCCTGGGTGCTGCCACGTGCCCCAGCCTCTGCAGCCCAATGCACCTGGAGATCCCCCTGAGCATCAGCGATCAGGGCCGCTGCAATCAGCCTGCTGACACAAAACCTCAAGTGCTGCCACAAGAAAAGCAGCTGATTCATTGATACCTCGGAATTTCATGTCTCAATGCAAGGACAGGAAGCACCCCTATGCCACCAAATCATTGCTAAGGGCTTGCAAGCCTCAACGCGGAGATTTCAGTGTTGGACACGCAGTCAGGGCAAGGGTAAATCCACACAGAGATGACACAGAAATTCCAAAACACACATCATGTTGCTCTTGACGCCTTTCTTGTTGGCTCAAGGGCTGTTTCCGTGGGCCACGCTTGCACAGAAAGAAAGGAAGTGCAGCTGCTGAGGAACATCTCCATGCCCTCAGCAGGTTTTGGTGCCTTTGCTGCAGGGCTGCTCCTGTCAGAGCCCCCTCTCTGCTGCTGACACCGTTGCTCTTGGGGACACCAGCCCAGGAACACCAGCAGGGCCCAGGGTTGGGTCACGGGGACCCCCCTGTGCACAGGTACTCCCAGCCACGTGGCTGTGCCAGCACCCCCAGAAACACCAAGATCTGGCAGCACTTTGCTCCGCTGCTCTTTCCGCACACGGAACCATCTCCTTCCTGTGACATCCCAGGAAAATTCAACCTCTACCTCAGCCAAAGATCATTTCCTACACATGCCTGATCAGAAATGTTCTTCTGCACTTCCTCCACCAAAACCACCCCCGCATGCCCACAAGACATTCCAGGGCCATCGGGAAACCCTCCACAAACACTGCGCAGGCACCCAGGACCACGGGCTTTCCATCTCTGCCATTCAGGCTCCCTGCGCTGCTCCTGGTCATTTTCTCCTCCTCTCTCCATAACTTTGGGAACCACAGAGCTCCCAGGCTTTGGCAATTCCCAAGGCCACTGCCATCCTTGACTTCTTGGACACCCCCAGGGCTGTGGACAGACACCCCTGTGTTTTCCCGCAGAAGATGTTAAGAGCCAACAGGAAGTCACAAAGTTACGGAGGCTGCTAGATCACCTCCCCAAAAGAAAAAGCTGAAAAAGCTGTGGCTGCTGAGGAAGGGGAGGTGAAGCTTGTGTGGCAAGCTCAGAGCACATTCACAGTGAATGAAAGGTGGAAGAGGGAGAGTGACTCTTCCTCAGGAAGTCTACTGATGGGACAAGGGGGAATGGGATCAAACGGAAAGACAGTTGGAAGAGATTTGATGCTGGAAAGAAGTTCTTTAATCTGAGGCTGCTTGTCCGTGACACAGGGAGCTGTGCACATGTGGGTGCCCCATCCCCAGCAACATCCAAGGCCACATTGGACAGGGTTGAAGTGCTGGGAGCTTGCTCAGGTTGGAACCAGATGATTTTTAGGGTCTCTTCCAAGCCAAACCACTCAAGGACTTCATGGTTCTATGGCGTCCATCTCCAAGAGAGGAGTGGCCCTGAAGCTTCTGTGACATCACAGGGCCCAGAGTGCTCCAGGTGGAAGGTCCAGGGCCTGGAGACCAGCACAACAGACAGTTCACCTGCTGCCAGCACTCAGTTCTCCCCCACTCTTCTCTCTCTGCCACGGTGCCAAGATGTTCCTGCTGCCAGTACTCGCTTGTCCCCCGCTCTTCGTTCTCTGCCTTGGTGCTGAGCTGCTCCTGCTGCCGGGACTTTTCCTGCACTTCTACTGGAGCATCAACACCAACAGCATGAGCGCTCCTGTCCCAGTGGAGGTACAGTGCCATCCCAGGGAGGGGGGCAGCCCGGACTGCCAGGGCAGGCTGCAGCCCTGTGGGGATGGATGCTGGGGAAAGGGACCCCAAGTGACATTGTCCTGTCTCATGCAGACTGCCAGAGACACCATTGAGGATATGGAGGTGGATGAGCAGGATGACACCGAGCCCATGGAAGTGGATGAATATGATGAGACTGAGCCCATGGAAGTGGATGAGCAGGATGACACCGAGCCCATGGAAGTGGACGAATATGATGAGACTGAGCCCATGGAAGTGGATGAGCAGGATGACACCGAGCCCATGGAAGTGGATGAATATGATGAGACTGAGCCCATGGACGTCGATGAGAAGGACAAGGAAGAGCCCGTGATCCTGGCATGAGGATGGAGGCCCAGGAGCAGGACAACCTGATGCTCCCCTGCCCTGCCCACAGGCAGGGCCCAGCCTGGGGCGGGGCTGGCTGGCTCTCCTCAGGGACATGGTGCTCAAGGAAGTCCTGCTCTGCTGCTTCCTTCCTTTCTTCTTTCCCAGACTGACAGGGATAATGGGCATCTATAGGGCCCCGCTGTAAATATGTTCAGCATGTTCGAGGCTTTTTTTATAGGAACAATTTGAAGATTGTTAGCCTAAAGTTCCCAGAATGTTAATCTATAGCTTCTAGATTTTTACTGTATAGGTCCCAGATTGTTACCAGTATAGTCTTCCTTGTAAATATGTTCTAGAGATTGTTGTTGTTGTTGTTAGAAGGAAACATGTTCTTCAAATGTTTGGCTGAACTTTGTTCAATAAATACTATTTCTTATTAAAACCTCGCCTCTCTTTGCAATTCCTTTGGGCAACCTTTGCACAGTGCTGGTTTCCACTTGCTCATGGTTCCTGGGGCTGCAGGTCCCTGGGGGTGCTGGCACAGCCAGCCCTGGCTGGGAGTCCCTGTGCAGGGGGGTCCCACTGAGCCAGCACTGCTGTTCCTGGGGCACAGCAGTGTCCCCAAGGGCAAAGCACTCACCAGCAGAGAGGGAGCTCTGACAGCAGCAGGCCCTGCAGCAACGCTACCAAAGAAAAGGAAACCTCCTGACACCCTTCCTGCTGCAGCCACAGGGACTCCTGGGCAGGAGCCAGCATCAGGCACAGGGATGCAACATCCACCTCCATGCTCTGAAGGTCTCGACAGCCTTGGCAAGTCTGGGACCTGCACCCGGGCTGCTGCAGGGGCTGATGTTTAAGGCTTGCAGCCTCCAAAGCCTCTGGGCTTTGCTTCCCCCGCTGCCTTCCATTGCCCTGTGCCCAGGATCCTCACCCTGCCCGTGTTCCTGCTGCTGCCAGCAGCCCCCAGAGCCCCTCACTCCCGGAGCATCCCCATCACAGGGAGCACTGGGAAATCCCACACGCTTCACAAAGCAAACTCCCCCACAGTAACCAAACCACTCTTTGGTCAGAGGGTGCCAAGGGGAAGCTCAGCACCAGCTGCTGTTTAAAGCATGCTTTCAAAAGTGGGTTCAGGCACTCTGGCAGTGCCTGCTGCGCAGCTGAGGCTGTGGGAACACAGCACTGGCTCAGGCCAGCCCTCGGCCCCTCACAGCTCATGCCAAGGGCCCAGCTCACAAAGCAGTTTCACACCACTTGCTGCAGCTATTTCAAAGGCCTAAATGTCATTCGCAGGAGCCATTTAGTTGCCAACTCAGTGTCCGTGTCCTGGCAGGAGAAGTCACCAAGGGGCCTCTGCATGTGCACTCAGGGCACTTCCACTGCCATCCCAAAGGGATCGCAAAGGACAGGGCTCTTCTTTCAGCACTGCTGAGCTCCTCACGCAGCATTGAAGTCTCAGGAAGAGACAAGAATTGAGTGCACCAGGGAAGCTGGCCTCGAAGAAAACTCATCAATCCCACGGCCCACCCAAGCCAACGGCCTGCATGTCTGTACCTTCTCCTCCTTCTCTCTTCTCTGCTGGCACTTTGCCCCTTCTCTCTGTCCGGGAGCTTGGCCTCTCAGACAAATAAAAGATGTGCATCCACACCTAGGCATGGCATAGATGTCTTACACAACTGTCCCTTCTTCCCCGACAGCTGCAAATCCTACAGCTGCCAGACCTCATCCCTTGCTCCTAGAAAGGGAGACAAGACTTTCCATTCTAATCCATTGCCCAGCCCTAAGTCAACGACACAGTCAGTAGAAATAGCTGTGAAATCCCCGGCAGGAACCTGCCAGAAGAGCTACAGCTGTGGAGGGGGAAGCAGCAAACTCCCACCCCCACCACTGCTTTGGACTCCTTACCAGCTAAAACAGATCCCACTCCTGCGACTTTTTTCCATTTTTTGTTAACCACAACTACCATCAATTTAAATCCATTGAAAACAAGATCACAGGAGGGGTTGCGTGGAAAGGAACCTTCAATCCCACCCAGTGCAAGCTTTGCCATGGCAGGGACACCTGCCACTGTCCCACGCTGCTCCAGCCTGGCCTTGGGCACTGCCAGGGATCCAGGGGCAGCCACAGCTGCTCTGGGCACCCTGTGCCAGCCCTGCCCATCCTGCCAGGGAACACTTGCTGACCCATATCCCATCTGAAGCCGCTCCCAGTGCCAACAGGTGTCACTGCATGGCCTTGGGATGATGGATCAAGAGAAAGCCCCAAGCTTTGAGCAGAGTTCCCAGTGCCTGTGCTGGGGACGTGCCACCCACCTGCCCCTCAAGCACTCAGCTGCCTCGCAGCCAGATGGAGTGTCCAACGGGTAAAGCACTCCCAGAGGATCAAACCCTAGTCACTGCACCAATGACAAGGTCTTTATTGGGAAAAGAAATGTCGAAGCACAGCGACATTTCTTTTCCAAGCAGGAGACGCTGATCCTGTGCCGGCAGCGCAGGGATGCTGTTATTGCTGG
The DNA here is from genome assembly GCF_963662255.1 of Cinclus cinclus. Lineage (NCBI taxonomy): Eukaryota > Metazoa > Chordata > Aves > Passeriformes > Cinclidae > Cinclus > Cinclus cinclus. The sequence continues at coordinate 3,787,369 of NC_085059.1, forward strand.
TCCTCATTTCATCCCTTTATCAGCTGCAGGGGCACCAGGACAGGCTGTGGTCTCCCAGGGCAGCTCTGAGTGACACTGCTGTCCCCACCAGCTGTCCCCAGCCCTGGGTGCTGCCACGTGCCCCAGCCTCTGCAGCCCAAAGCACCTGGAGATCCCCCCGAGCATCAGCGATCAGGGCCGCTGCAATCAGCCTGCTGACCCAAAACCTCAAGTGCTGCCACAAGAAAAGCAGCTGATTCATTGATACCTCGGAATTTCATGTCTCAATGCAAGGACAGGAAGCACCCCTATGCCACCAAATCATTGCTAAGGGCTTGCAAGCCTCAACGCGGAGATTTCAGTGTTGGACACGCAGTCAGGGCAAGGGTAAATCCACACAGAAATGACTCAGAAATTCCAAAACACACATCATGTTGGTCTTGACGCCTTTCTTGTTGGCTCAAGGGCTGTTTCCGTGGGCCATGCTTGCACAGAAAGAAAGGAAGTGCAGCTGCTGAGGAACATCTCCATGCCCTCAGCAGGTTTTGGTGCCTTTGCTGCAGGGCCGCTCCTGTCAGAGCCCCCTCTCTGCTGCTGACACCTTTGCTCTTGGGGACACCAGCCCAGGAACACCAGCAGGGCCCAGGGTTGGGTCACGGGGACCCCCCTGTGCACAGGGACTCCCAGCCCCGTGGCTGTGCCAGCACCCCCAGAAACACCAAGATCTGGCAGCACTTTGCTCCGCTGCTCTTTCCGCACACGGAACCATCTCCTTCCTTTGCCATCCCAGGAAAATTCAACCTCTACCTCAGCCAAAGATCATTTCCTACACATGCCTGATCAGAAATGTTCTTCTGCACTTCCTCCACCAAAACCACCCCCGCATGCCCACAAGACATTCCAGGGCCATCGGGAAACCCTCCACAAACACTGCGCAGGCACCCAGGACCACGGGCTTTCCATCTCTGCCATTCAGGCTCCCTGCGCTGCTCCTGGTCATTTTCTCCTCCTCTCTCCATAACTTTGGGAACCACAGAGCTCCCAGGCTTTGGCAATTCCCAAGGCCACTGCCATCCTTGACTTCTTGGACACCCCCAGGGCTGTGGACAGACACCCCTGTGTTCTCCCACAGAAGATGTTAAGAGCCAACAGGAAGTCACAAAGTTACTGAGGCTGCTAGATCACCTCCCCAAAAGAAAAAGCTGAAAAAGCTGTGGCTGCTGAGGAAGGGGAGGTGAAGCTTGTGTGGCAAGCTCAGAGCACATTCACAGTGAATGAAAGGTGGAAGAGGGAGGGTGACTCTTCCTCAGGAAGTCTACTGATGGGACAAGGGGGAATGGGATCAAACGGAAAGAGAGTTGGAAGAGATTTGATGCTGGAAAGAAGTTCTTTAATCTGAGGCTGCTTGTCCCTGACACAGGGAGCTGTGCACATGTGGGTGCCCCATCCCCAGCAACATCCAAGGCCACATTGGACAGGGTTGAAGTGCTGGGAGCTTGCTCAGGTTGGAACCAGATGATTTTTAGGGTCTCTTCCAAGCCAAACCACTCAAGGATTGGATGGTTCTATGGCGTCCATCTCCAAGAGAGGAGTGGCCCTGAAGCTTCTGTGACATCACAGGGCCCGGAGTGCTGCAGGTGGAAGGTCCAGGGCCTGGAGACCAGCACAACAGACAGTTCACCTGCTGCCAGCACTCAGTTCTCCCCCACTCTTTGCTCTCTGCCACGGTGCCAAGATGTTCCTGCTGCCAGTACTCGCTTGTCCCCCGCTCTTCGTTCTCTGCCTTGGTGCTGAGCTGCTCCTGCTGCCGGGACTTTTCCTGCACTTCTACTGGAGCATCAACACCAACAGCATGAGCGCTCCTGTCCCAGTGGAGGTACAGTGCCATCCCAGGGAGGGGGGCAGCCCGGACTGCCAGGGCAGGCTGCAGCCCTGTGGGGATGGATGCTGGGGACAGGGACCCCAAGTGACATTGTGCTGTCTCATGCAGACTGCCAGAGACACCATTGAGGATATGGAGGTGGATGAGCAGGATGACACCGAGCCCATGGAAGTGGATGAATATGATGAGACTGAGCCCATGGAAGTGGATGAGCAGGATGACACCGAGCCCATGGAAGTGGACGAATATGATGAGACTGAGCCCATGGAAGTGGATGAACAGGATGACACCGAGCCCATGGAAGTGGATGAATATGATGAGACTGAGCCCATGGACGTCGATGAGAAGGACAAGGAAGAGCCCGTGATCCTGGCATGAGGATGGAGCCCCAGGAGCAGGACAACCTGATGCTCCCCTGCCCTGCCCACAGGCAGTGCCCAGCCTGGGGCGGGGCTGGCTGGCTCTCCTCAGGGACATGGTGCTCAAGGAAGTCCTGCTCTGCTGCTTCCTTCCTTCCTTCCTTCCTTCCTTCCTTCCTTCCTTCCTTCCTTCCTTCCTTCCTTCCTTCCTTCCTCCCTTCCTTCCCTTCCTTCCCTTCCTTCCCTTCCTTCCCTTCCTTCCTTCCTTCCTTCCTTCCTTCCTTCCCTTCCCTTCCCTTCCCTTCCCTTCCCTTCCCTTCCCTTCCCTTCCCTTCCCTTCCCTTCCCTTCCCTTCCCTTCCCTTCCCTTCCCTTCCCTTCCCTTCCCTTCCCTTCCCTTCCCTTCCCTTCCCTTCCCTTCCCTTCCCTTCCCTTCCCTTCCCTTCCCTTCCCTTCCCTTCCCTTCCCTTCCCTTCCCTTCCCTTCCCTTCCCTTCCCTTCCCTTCCCTTCCCTTCCCTTCCCTTCCCTTCCCTTCCCTTCCCTTCCCTTCCCTTCCCTTCCCTTCCCTTCCCTTCCCTTCCCTTCCCTTCCCTTCCCTTCCCTTCCCTTCCCTTCCCTTCCCTTCCCTTCCCTTCCTCCCAGACTGACAGGGATAATGGGCATCGATAGGGCCCCGCTGTAAATATGTTCTGCATGTTCGAGGCTTTTTTTTATAGGAAAAATTAGAAGATTCTTAGCCTAAAGCTCACAGAATGTTAATCTATAGCTTCTAGATTTTTACTGTATAAGTCCCAGATTGTTAACAGTATAGTCTTCCTTGTAAATATGTTCTAGAGACTGTTGTTGTTGTTAGAAGTAAATATGTTCCTCAAATGTTTGGCTGAACTTTGTTCAATAAATACTATTTCTTATTAAAACCTCGCCTCTCTTTGCAATTCCTTTGGGCAACCTTTGCACAGTGCTGGTTTCCACTTGCTCATGGTTCCTGGGGCTGCAGGTCCCTGGGGGTGCTGGCACAGCCAGCCCTGGCTGGGGGTCCCTGTGCAGGGGGGTCCCACTGAGCCAGCACTGCTGTTCCTGGGGCACAGCAGGGTCCCCAAGGGCAAAGCTCTCACCAGCAGAGAGGGAGCTCTGACAGCAGCAGGCCTTGCAGCAACGCCACCAAAGCAAAGGAAACCTCCTGACACCCTTCCTGCTGCAGCCACAGGGACTCCTGGGCAGGAGCCAGCATCAGGCACAGGGATGCAACATCCACCTCCATGCTCTGAAGGTCTCGACAGCCTTGGCAAGTCTGGGACCTGCACCCGGGCTGCTGCAGGGGCTGATGTTTAAGGCTTGCAGCCTCCAAAGCCTCTGGGCTTTGCTTCCCCCGCTGCCTTCCATTGCCCTGTGCCCAGGATCCTCACCCCCTGCCCGTGTTCCTGCTGCTGCCAGCAGCCCCCAGAGCCCCTCGCTCCCTGAGCATCCCCATCACACGGAGCACTGGCAAATCCCACACACTTCACAAAGCAAACTCCCCCACAGTAACCAAACCACTCTTTGGTCAGAGGGTGCCAAGGGGAAGCTCAGCACCAGCTGCTGTTTAAAGCGTGCTTTCAAAAGTGGGTTCAGGCACTCTGGCAGTGCCTGCTGCGCAGCTGAGGCTGTGGGGACACAGCACTGGCTCAGGCCAGCCCTCAGCCCCTCACAGCTCATGCCAAGGGCCCAGCTCACAAAGCAGTTTCACACCACTTGCTGCAGCTATTTCAAAGGCCTAAATGTCATTCGCAGGAGCCATTTAGTTGCCAACTCAGTGTCCGTGTCCTGGCAGGAGAAGCCACCAAGGGGCCTCTGCATGTGCACTCAGGGCACTTCCACTGCCATCCCAAAGGGATCGCAAAGGACAGGGCTCTTCTTTCAGCACTGCTGAGCTCCTCACGCAGCATTGAAGTCTCAGGAAGAGACAAGAATTGAGTGCACCAGGGAAGCTGGCCTCGAAGAAAACTCATCAATCCCACGGCCCACCCAAGCCAACGGCCTGCATGTCTGTACCTTCTCCTCCTTCTCTCTTCTCTGCTGGCACTTTGCCCCTTCTCTCTGTCCGGGAGCTTGGCCTCTCAGACAAATAAAAGATGTGCATCCACACCTAGGCACGGCATAGATGTCTTACACAACTGTCCCTTCTTCCCCGACAGCTGCAAATCCTACAGCTGCCAGACCTCATCCCTTGCTCCTAGAAAGGGAGACAAGACTTTCCATTCTAATCCATTGCCCAGCCCTAAGTCAACGACACAGTCAGTAGAAATAGCTGTGAAATCCCCGGCAGGAACCTGCCAGAAGAGCTACAGCTGTGGAGGGGGAAGCAGCAAACTCCCACCCCCACCACTGCTTTGGACTCCTTACCAGCTAAAACAGATCCCACTCCTGCGACTTTTTTCCATTTTTTGTTAACCACAACTACCATCAATTTAAATCCATTGAAAACAAGATCACAGGAGGGGTTGCGTGGAAAGGAACCTTCAATCCCACCCAGTGCAAGCTTTGCCATGGCAGGGACACCTGCCACTGTCCCACGCTGCTCCAGCCTGGCCTTGGGCACTGCCAGGGATCCAGGGGCAGCCACAGCTGCTCTGGGCACCCTGTGCCAGCCCTGCCCATCCTGCCAGGGAACACTTCCTGACCCATATCCCATCTGAAGCTGCTCCCAGTGCCAACAGGTGTCACTGCATGGCCTTGGGATGATGGATCAAGAGAAAGCCCCAAGCTTTGAGCAGAGCTCCCAGGGCCTGTGCTGGGGACGTGCCACCCACCTGCCCCTCAAGCACTCAGCTGCCTCGCAGCCAGATGGAGTGTCCAACGGGTAAAGCACTCCCAGAGGATCAAACCCTAGTCACTGCACCAATGACAAGGTCTTTATTGGGAAAAGAAATGTCGAAGCACAGCGACATTTCTTTTCCAAGCAGGAGACGCTGATCCTGTGCCGGCAGCGCAGGGATGCTGTTATTGCTGGTCCTCATTTCATGCCTTTATCAGCTGCAGGGGCACCAGGACAGGCTGTGGTCTCCCAGGGCAGCTCTGAGTGACACTGCTGTCCCCACCAGCTGTCCCCAGCCCTGGGTGCTGCCACGTGCCCCAGCCTCTGCAGCCCAAAGCACCTGGAGATCCCCCCGAGCATCAGCGATCGGGGCCGCTGCAATCAGCCTGCTGACCCAAAACCTCAAGTGCTGCCACAAGAAAAGCAGCTGATTCATTGATACCTCGGAATTTCATGTCTCAATGCAAGGACAGGAAGCACCCCTATGCCACCAAATCATTGCTAAGGGCTTGCAAGCCTCAACGCGGAGATTTCAGCGTTGGACACGCAGTCAGGGCAAGGGTAAATCCACACAGAGATGACACAGAAATTCCAAAACACACATCATGTTGGTCTTGACGCCTTTCTTGTTGGCTCAAGGGCTGTTTCCGTGGGCCATGCTTGCACAGAAAGAAAGGAAGTGCAGCTGCTGAGGAACATCTCCATGCCCTCAGCAGGTTTTGGTGCCTTTGCTGCAGGGCCGCTCCTGTCAGAACCCCCTCTCTGCTGCTGACACCTTTGCTCTTGGGGACACCAGCCCAGGAACACCAGCAGGGCCCAGGGTTGGGTCACGGGGACCCCCCTGTGCACAGGGACTCCCAGCCCCGTGGCTGTGCCAGCACCCCCAGAAACACCAAGATCTGGCAGCACTTTGCTCCGCTGCTCTTTCCGCACACGGAACCATCTCCTTCCTTTGCCATCCCAGGAAAATTCAACCTCTACCTCAGCCAAAGATCATTTCCTACACATGCCTGATCAGAAATGTTCTTCTGCACTTCCTCCACCAAAACCACCCCCGCATGCCCACAAGACATTCCAGGGCCATCGGGAAACCCTCCACAAACACTGCGCAGGCACCCAGGACCACGGGCTTTCCATCTCTGCCATTCAGGCTCCCTGCGCTGCTCCTGGTCATTTTCTCCTCCTCTCTCCATAACTTTGGGAACCACAGAGCTCCCAGGCTTTGGCAATTCCCAAGGCCACTGCCATCCTTGACTTCTTGGACACCCCCAGGGCTGTGGACAGACACCCCTGTGTTCTCCCACAGAAGATGTTAAGAGCCAACAGGAAGTCACAAAGTTACTGAGGCTGCTAGATCACCTCCCCAAAAGAAAAAGCTGAAAAAGCTGTGGCTGCTGAGGAAGGGGAGGTGAAGCTTGTGTGGCAAGCTCAGAGCACATTCACAGTGAATGAAAGGTGGAAGAGGGAGGGTGACTCTTCCTCAGGAAGTCTACTGATGGGACAAGGGGGAATGGGATCAAACGGAAAGAGAGTTGGAAGAGATTTGATGCTGGAAAGAAGTTCTTTAATCTGAGGCTGCTTGTCCCTGACACAGGGAGCTGTGCACATGTGGGTGCCCCATCCCCAGCAACATCCAAGGCCACATTGGACAGGGTTGAAGTGCTGGGAGCTTGCTCAGGTTGGAACCAGATGATTTTTAGGGTCTCTTCCAAGCCAAACCACTCAAGGATTTGATGGTTCTATGGCGTCCATCTCCAAGAGAGGAGTGGCCCTGAAGCTTCTGTGACATCACAGGGCCCGGAGTGCTGCAGGTGGAAGGTCCAGGGCCTGGAGACCAGCACAACAGACAGTTCACCTGCTGCCAGCACTCAGTTCTCCCCCACTCTTTGCTCTCTGCCACGGTGCCAAGATGTTCCTGCTGCCAGTACTCGCTTGTCCCCCGCTCTTCGTTCTCTGCCTTGGTGCTGAGCTGCTCCTGCTGCCGGGACTTTTCCTGCACTTCTACTGGAGCATCAACACCAACAGCATGAGCGCTCCTGTCCCAGTGGAGGTACAGTGCCATCCCAGGGAGGGGGGCAGCCCGGACTGCCAGGGCAGGCTGCAGCCCTGTGGGGATGGATGCTGGGGACAGGGACCCCAAGTGACATTGTGCTGTCTCATGCAGACTGCCAGAGACACCATTGAGGATATGGAGGTGGATGAGCAGGATGACACCGAGCCCATGGAAGTGGATGAATATGATGAGACTGAGCCCATGGAAGTGGATGAGCAGGATGACACCGAGCCCATGGAAGTGGACGAATATGATGAGACTGAGCCCATGGAAGTGGATGAACAGGATGACACCGAGCCCATGGAAGTGGATGAATATGATGAGACTGAGCCCATGGACGTCGATGAGAAGGACAAGGAAGAGCCCGTGATCCTGGCATGAGGATGGAGCCCCAGGAGCAGGACAACCTGATGCTCCCCTGCCCTGCCCACAGGCAGTGCCCAGCCTGGGGCGGGGCTGGCTGGCTCTCCTCAGGGACATGGTGCTCAAGGAAGTCCTGCTCTGCTGCTTCCTTCCTTCCTTCCTTCCTTCCTTCCTTCCTTCCTTCCTTCCTTCCTTCCTTCCTTCCTTCCTTCCCTTCCTTCCCTTCCTTCCTTCCTTCCTTCCTTCCTTCCTTCCTTCCTTCCTTCCTTCCTTCCTTCCTTCCTTCCCTTCCCTTCCCTTCCCTTCCCTTCCCTTCCCTTCCCTTCCCTTCCCTTCCCTTCCCTTCCCTTCCCTTCCCTTCCCTTCCGTTCCCTTCCCTTCCCTTCCCTTCCCTTCCCTTCCCTTCCCTTCCCTTCCCTTCCCTTCCCTTCCCTTCCCTTCCCTTCCCTTCCCTTCCCTTCCCTTCCCTTCCCTTCCCTTCCCTTCCCTTCCCTTCCCTTCCCTTCCCTTCCCTTCCCTTCCCTTCCCTTCCCTTCCCTTCCCTTCCCTTCCCTTCCCTTCCCTTCCCTTCCCTTCCCTTCCCTTCCCTTCCCTTCCCTTCCCTTCCTCCCAGACTGACAGGGATAATGGGCATCAATAGGGCCCCGCTGTAAATATGTTCTGCATGTTCGAGGCTTTTTTTTATAGGAAAAATTAGAAGATTCTTAGCCTAAAGCTCACAGAATGTTAATCTATAGCTTCTAGATTTTTACTGTATAAGTCCCAGATTGTTAACAGTATAGTCTTCCTTGTAAATATGTTCTAGAGACTGTTGTTGTTGTTAGAAGTAAATATGTTCCTCAAATGTTTGGCTGAACTTTGTTCAATAAATACTATTTCTTATTAAAACCTCGCCTCTCTTTGCAATTCCTTTGGGCAACCTTTGCACAGTGCTGGTTTCCACTTGCTCATGGTTCCTGGGGCTGCAGGTCCCTGGGGGTGCTGGCACAGCCAGCCCTGGCTGGGGGTCCCTGTGCAGGGGGGTCCCACTGAGCCAGCACTGCTGTTCCTGGGGCACAGCAGGGTCCCCAAGGGCAAAGCTCTCACCAGCAGAGAGGGAGCTCTGACAGCAGCAGGCCTTGCAGCAACGCTACCAATGAAAAGGAAACCTCCTGACACCCTTCCTGCTGCAGCCACAGGGACTCCTGGGCAGGAGCCAGCATCAGGCACAGGGATGCAACATCCACCTCCATGCTCTGAAGGTCTCGACAGCCTTGGCAAGTCTGGGACCTGCACCCGGGCTGCTGCAGGGGCTGATGTTTAAGGCTTGCAGCCTCCAAAGCCTCTGGGCTTTGCTTCCCCCGCTGCCTTCCATTGCCCTGTGCCCAGGATCCTCACCCCCTGCCCGTGTTCCTGCTGCTGCCAGCAGCCCCCAGAGCCCCTCGCTCCCTGAGCATCCCCATCACACGGAGCACTGGCAAATCCCACACGCTTCACAAAGCAAACTCCCCCACAGTAACCAAACCACTCTTTGGTCAGAGGGTGCCAAGGGGAAGCTCAGCACCAGCTGCTGTTTAAAGCCTGCTTTCAAAAGTGGGTTCAGGCACTCTGGCAGTGCCTGCTGCGCAGCTGAGGCTGTGGGGACACAGCACTGGCTCAGGCCAGCCCTCAGCCCCTCACAGCTCATGCCAAGGGCCCAGCTCACAAAGCAGTTTCACACCACTTGCTGCAGCTATTTCAAAGGCCTAAATGTCATTCGCAGGAGCCATTTAGTTGCCAACTCAGTGTCCGTGTCCTGGCAGGAGAAGCCACCAAGGGGCCTCTGCATGTGCACTCAGGGCACTTCCACTGCCATCCCAAAGGGATCGCAAAGGACAGGGCTCTTCTTTCAGCACTGCTGAGCTCCTCACGCAGCATTGAAGTCTCAGGAAGAGACAAGAATTGAGTGCACCAGGGAAGCTGGCCTCGAAGAAAACTCATCAATCCCACGGCCCACCCAAGCCAACGGCCTGCATGTCTGTACCTTCTCCTCCTTCTCTCTTCTCTGCTGGCACTTTGCCCCTTCTCTCTGTCCGGGAGCTTGGCCTCTCAGACAAATAAAAGATGTGCATCCACACCTAGGCACGGCATAGATGTCTTACACAACTGTCCCTTCTTCCCCGACAGCTGCAAATCCTACAGCTGCCAGACCTCATCCCTTGCTCCTAGAAAGGGAGACAAGACTTTCCATTCTAATCCATTGCCCAGCCCTAAGTCAACGACACAGTCAGTAGAAATAGCTGTGAAATCCCCGGCAGGAACCTGCCAGAAGAGCTACAGCTGTGGAGGGGGAAGCAGCAAACTCCCACCCCCACCACTGCTTTGGACTCCTTACCAGCTAAAACAGATCCCACTCCTGTGACTTTTTTCCATTTTTTGTTAACCACAACTACCATCAATTTAAATCCATTGAAAACAAGATCACAGGAGGGGTTGCGTGGAAAGGAACCTTCAATCCCACCCAGTGCAAGCTTTGCCATGGCAGGGACACCTGCCACTGTCCCACGCTGCTCCAGCCTGGCCTTGGGCACTGCCAGGGATCCAGGGGCAGCCACAGCTGCTCTGGGCACCCTGTGCCAGCCCTGCCCATCCTGCCAGGGAACACTTCCTGACCCATATCCCATCTGAAGCTGCTCCCAGTGCCAACAGGTGTCACTGCATGGCCTTGGGATGATGGATCAAGAGAAAGCCCCAAGCTTTGAGCAGAGTTCCCAGTGCCTGTGCTGGGGACGTGCCACCCACCTGCCCCTCAAGCACTCAGCTGCCTCGCAGCCAGATGGAGTGTCCAACGGGTAAAGCACTCCCAGAGGATCAAACCCTAGTCACTGCACCAATGACAAGGTCTTTATTGGGAAAAGAAATGTCGAAGCACAGCGACATTTCTTTTCCAAGCAGGAGACGCTGATCCTGTGCCGGCAGCGCAGGGATGCTGTTATTGCTGGTCCTCATTTCATCCCTTTATCAGCTGCAGGGGCACCAGGACAGGCTGTGGTCTCCCAGGGCAGCTCTGAGTGACACTGCTGTCCCCACCAGCTGTCCCCAGCCCTGGGTGCTGCCACGTGCCCCAGCCTCTGCAGCCCAAAGCACCTGGAGATCCCCCCGAGCATCAGCGATCAGGGCCGCTGCAATCAGCCTGCTGACCCAAAACCTCAAGTGCTGCCACAAGAAAAGCAGCTGATTCATTGATACCTCGGAATTTCATGTCTCAATGCAAGGACAGGAAGCACCCCTATGCCACCAAATCATTGCTAAGGGCTTGCAAGCCTCAACGCGGAGATTTCAGCGTTGGACACGCAGTCAGGGCAAGGGTAAATCCACACAGAGATGACACAGAAATTCCAAAACACACATCATGTTGGTCTTGACGCCTTTCTTGTTGGCTCAAGGGCTGTTTCCGTGGGCCACGCTTGCACAGAAAGAAAGGAAGTGCAGCTGCTGAGGAACATCTCCATGCCCTCAGCAGGTTTTGGTGCCTTTGCTGCAGGGCCGCTCCTGTCAGAGCCCCCTCTCTGCTGCTGACACCTTTGCTCTTGGGGACACCAGCCCAGGAACACCAGCAGGGCCCAGGGTTGGGTCACGGGGACCCCCCTGTGCACAGGGACTCCCAGCCCCGTGGCTGTGCCAGCACCCCCAGAAACACCAAGATCTGGCAGCACTTTGCTCCGCTGCTCTTTCCGCACACGGAACCATCTCCTTCCTTTGCCATCCCAGGAAAATTCAACCTCTACCTCAGCCAAAGATCATTTCCTACACATGCCTGATCAGAAATGTTCTTCTGCACTTCCTCCACCAAAACCACCCCCGCATGCCCACAAGACATTCCAGGGCCATCGGGAAACCCTCCACAAACACTGCGCAGGCACCCAGGACCACGGGCTTTCCATCTCTGCCATTCAGGCTCCCTGCGCTGCTCCTGGTCATTTTCTCCTCCTCTCTCCATAACTTTGGGAACCACAGAGCTCCCAGGCTTTGGCAATTCCCAAGGCCACTGCCATCCTTGACTTCTTGGACACCCCCAGGGCTGTGGACAGACACCCCTGTGTTCTCCCACAGAAGATGTTAAGAGCCAACAGGAAGTCACAAAGTTACTGAGGCTGCTAGATCACCTCCCCAAAAGAAAAAGCTGAAAAAGCTGTGGCTGCTGAGGAAGGGGAGGTGAAGCTTGTGTGGCAAGCTCAGAGCACATTCACAGTGAATGAAAGGTGGAAGAGGGAGGGTGACTCTTCCTCAGGAAGTCTACTGGTGGGACAAGGGGGAATGGGATCAAACGGAAAGAGAGTTGGAAGAGATTTGATGCTGGAAAGAAGTTCTTTAATCTGAGGCTGCTTGTCCCTGACACAGGGAGCTGTGCACATGTGGGTGCCCCATCCCCAGCAACATCCAAGGCCACATTGGACAGGGTTGAAGTGCTGGGAGCTTGCTCAGGTTGGAACCAGATGATTTTTAGGGTCTCTTCCAAGCCAAACCACTCAAGGATTTGATGGTTCTATGGCGTCCATCTCCAAGAGAGGAGTGGCCCTGAAGCTTCTGTGACATCACAGGGCCCGGAGTGCTGCAGGTGGAAGGTCCAGGGCCTGGAGACCAGCACAACAGACAGTTCACCTGCTGCCAGCACTCAGTTCTCCCCCACTCTTTGCTCTCTGCCACGGTGCCAAGATGTTCCTGCTGCCAGTACTCGCTTGTCCCCCGCTCTTCGTTCTCTGCCTTGGTGCTGAGCTGCTCCTGCTGCCGGGACTTTTCCTGCACTTCTACTGGAGCATCAACACCAACAGCATGAGCGCTCCTGTCCCAGTGGAGGTACAGTGCCATCCCAGGGAGGGGGGCAGCCCGGACTGCCAGGGCAGGCTGCAGCCCTGTGGGGATGGATGCTGGGGACAGGGACCCCAAGTGACATTGTGCTGTCTCATGCAGACTGCCAGAGACACCATTGAGGATATGGAGGTGGATGAGCAGGATGACACCGAGCCCATGGAAGTGGATGAATATGATGAGACTGAGCCCATGGAAGTGGATGAGCAGGATGACACCGAGCCCATGGAAGTGGACGAATATGATGAGACTGAGCCCATGGAAGTGGATGAACAGGATGACACCGAGCCCATGGAAGTGGATGAATATGATGAGACTGAGCCCATGGACGTCGATGAGAAGGACAAGGAAGAGCCCGTGATCCTGGCATGAGGATGGAGCCCCAGGAGCAGGACAACCTGATGCTCCCCTGCCCTGCCCACAGGCAGTGCCCAGCCTGGGGCGGGGCTGGCTGGCTCTCCTCAGGGACATGCTGCTCAAGGAAGTCCTGCTCTGCTGCTTCCTTCCTTCCTTCCTTCCTTCCTTCCTTCCTTCCTTCCTTCCTTCCTTCCTTCCTCCCTTCCTTCCTTCCTTCCTTCCTTCCTCCCTTCCTTCCTTCCTTCCTTCCTTCCCTCCTTCCTTCCTTCCCTCCTTCCTTCCTTCCTTCCTTCCTTCCTTCCTTCCTTCCTTCCTTCCTTCCTTCCTTCCTTCCTTCCTTCCTTCCTTCCTTCCTTCCTTCCTTCCTTCCTTTCTTCCTTCCTTCCTTCCTTCCTTCCTTCCTTCCTTCCTTCCTTCCTTCCTTCCTTCCTTCCTCCCTCCCTCCCTCCCCCCCTCCCTCCCTCCCTCCCTCCTTCCTTCCTTCCTTCCTTCCTTCCTTCCTTCCTTCCTTCCTTCCTTCCTTCCTTCCTTCCTTCCTTCCTTCCTTCCCTCCCAGACTGACAGGGATAATGGGCATCGATAGGGCCCCGCTGTAAATATGTTCAGCATGTTCGAGGCTTTTTTTATAGGAACAATTTCAAGATTGTTAGCCTAAAGGTCCCAGAATGTTAATCTTTTCCTTCTAGATTTTTACAGTATAAGTCCCAGATTGTTAACAGTATAGTCTTCCTTGTAAATATGTTCTAGAGACTGTTGTTGTTGTTAGAAGTAAATATGTTCTTCAAATGTTTGGCTGAACTTTGTTCAATAAATACTATTTCTTATTAAAACCTCGCCTCTCTTTGCAATTCCTTTGGGCGACGTTTGCACAGTGCTGGTTTCCACTTGCTCATGGTTCCTGAGGCTGCAGGTCCCTGGGGGTGCTGGCACAGCCAGCCCTGGCTGGGGCTCCCCGTGCAGGGGGGTCCCACTGAGCCAGCACTGCTGTTCCTGGGGCACAGCAGTGTCCCCGAGGGCAAAGCTCTCACCAGCAGAGAGGGAGCTCTGACAGCAGCAGGCCCTGCAGCAACGCCGCTGTGGGAATCGAGCTGGCTGACATCCAAAGCCAGACCAGTGTTTTTGATGCGTTGCCCCTTGGCCCCAGACCTTGGAGGGCATTTGTTTAATTTTATAACAGTTCCTAGGAAAGTTGTCAAAGGTTTTAAAAATGTTCCTGGTCAAGCTTTATAATCCTCATTTCCCATTGATTGCCTCTATTCCCAGTTATGTCATCCCTTTTCTCTTCCCAGTTCTGGAAAGTTCTTGTATCCTTGTATCCCCATTGGTTTATGTTCACCGCATTGTTCCACCCATCCTACCTTACTGGTTACTGCCCCATATTACTCCTCCCTTGCTCCACTTTTCCCTTTACCCATTGGATTATCATCCTGGACCCACCTCTCATCATCCCTTATAAATACCCTGGATTTTCCCTCAGCCTTGTCTTCTACCCTTTGCTCTTATAGTGTGTGCACGTGTTTTGGGCCTTGTCCCGCATTTTCTTTTATGATTATTAAAGTCTTTAGTTGCAGAGTTGTGGTGTGGACCCGTTCCACATTTTGCCACCTTAGCCCTGATATCAGGGGAACTTTAGAGGTTGGTTGGGGAGACTGCCCTCGAGTCTCGCGCCTTAAGTATTGAAAAGCAAAAACCCCGACAGGTGGCCCCTGAACAGGGACCCTGATATTCAGGGCACCTTGTTGCAGAGGTAGGACTGTGTCCCCGGGAGTGTGGCTGTGCCGGGGCCCGGCGGAGTTGTCGGCGAAGAGGGACCTCGTCTGGACACCCGGGGAGCCAGCGAGGGACGTCAACAGAAGCACCTGCAGAATACAGGTGTGTTTGGGGACACCCGACATAATATAGCCCACTTCGCTGCCCTGTTTTAAAATACGGGTCCTAGTCTTGGCTAGGGGCGTCTCGGCAGCTAGATCCCCTAAGGAGGATTCGAAGGAAGATGGTTGGACAAATGTCAAGCGTAGAGAGGAACGTATATGGACGTTTTAAGTTAATTCTTTTAAGTACCACTAAGGACTTTTCAAAAAAAGAACTGAAAAAATTTGTAAAGTGGGTTTGTAAAAACTTCCCCAACACCCCGAGTGAAGAAATGATGAATACTGCCTTTTGGGACTCGGTGGGGAACAAAATTTATCACTTGTCTGGAAAATGGGACCCCGAGGCACCCTGCATGCTCCCTCTTTTCCACCTTATCCTGGAAACCCTGCACCAATCCCAGCTTCGATTACCCAGCTCGTCGGTTCCTCCTAACCCTTCTCCAAAGCAGCCTGTTCTCTCCCTGTCTCCTGTGACTGACCCTCCAGCTGAGATCCCCGATGGCAGCGCGCGGGCCGTCGTGGATCTCCCCCCTTCCATCCCTCTGGTGTCCTCATGTGTTCGTCCCGCTCACCCTCCTAACGACAGCTCTTGCCCCATCGGCTGCCCTGCCACAAACGGGGGCCATTTTGGAATTACCACTAACACCTTCTGTCAAAGTCTGCGTTCCTCGGCTATTCCCGCCTCTAGCTCTGCCTTCCAGCCCGCCCTCGCTCCCTCACGGCCCGCCCACCACCCTCAGGGGCCGCCCACTCCTGCCCCTGCCGGAACTGGCGCTGAGTGCTCCTCCTCCCGGAAGGAGACCGGAACTGCCCTTCAGGCACTTCCGGAAGAGCCTGCCTCCAAAATGGCTGCGCCCATAGCTGAAGCTTGCAAATCTTACCGGCAGCTTAACACTAATGTAAATGTTATTGCTCCACTTTGTTCATCTTCCTCGAGCTCTAGTGACTCTGAGGAGTCTTCACCTTGCCCTCTCACCCCTAATAACCCTTGGGAGAGGATCCGGAAAGCTGCTATAAAAGAAGGAAACTGGCAGATAGCAGCTAAGTTCAATGCATTCCCAGTGAGGTACCACAGGGGGAGGGGAGGTGCACCAAGATGGGAGCCTATGACATATGGGGAAGTAAAAGAACTGTGTCGGGCAGCCAAGGACCATGGGAGGGGATGCCCATATTTTAATAATCTTGTTCGGGCCACCTTCACAGCACATGTACTGACCCCCCATGACTTAAAATATATAATGACTATGTTGTTGTCTCCCCCTGAGTATACCTTGTGGGAAGGGGGATGGAAACGCATGCTCCAAGGATTCCTGACTGACTGCGTGAACGATCCAGCCAGAGCAGCATTAACAATG
Source organism: Cinclus cinclus (assembly GCF_963662255.1). Lineage (NCBI taxonomy): Eukaryota > Metazoa > Chordata > Aves > Passeriformes > Cinclidae > Cinclus > Cinclus cinclus. Next base: position 3,803,209 of record NC_085059.1, read on the forward strand.
GACCACCTAGCCGGGGAAGGACAATTTACCCAACCTGAGGAGCAAGCTGCAGCAGCCCCCAGGCAAGTACTTGATGAAATTAAAACTCTTGCTAGGAAGGCACTAGTCCACGTGCCAGATGGCAGCACACCTAACTTGGAGTACACTAATATTAAGCAAGAGCCCGGAGAAACATACATGAAATTTATTGACAGGTTAAAATAAGCATTGGAAAAACAGGTTCCTGATGACAAAACCAGGAATACATTGTTAGAGACATTGGCGGTAGCTAATGCTGACTCTGAATGTCGGAAGGTACTGCGCGCTCTGCCACGAGAACCCCCACCGATGCTCCTCCAGATGATCGAGGCATGTAACCGTCTCGGGACGGTGGAGCATGTGGCAGCAGTACAAGCCCAGGCCATCGGACAGGGAGTTGCAAGAGCACTGGTTGCTGCACATTTTCCTTTGAAGTCGCCCCAAACGCAGTGCCAGTCTACATGTTTTCAGTGTGGCCAGCAAGGACACTTGCGAAAAGACTGTCCACAAAGGAAAGGGAGGTACCCAGTTGTTAGTAAAAATCAACCTCAGGCTAAACAGTTTTCCTTTAAAAGTAATTTTCCTAGGCAGCCGTCAAAAAACTTCCATCAGAGCGCAAGTCGGCCTTGCGCTATGACAAGAAATCCACAAGCCGAAGATACTGATGGCTGCGGAGAATCAGAACATTCTAACCACCACTACAGGCCCTGTGGCTCCAAACTCCAGCAGCTCATCTCAGGACTACCAGCAACAATTCCACCAGGTGCCCGGCTGGAGTTGGTGAGTGCTAAACCTGTAGTGCTGACTGACTGTTCCACACATTCAGTTTCAACAGGACAACTTGGGCTTGAAGATCGGCCCCACCAAGTGTTAATTTTAGGCAATTGTAGATCAAAGACTGAGGGCTTTTTTGTCCTTCCTTCCGTATTGTCTGTTACATCTTCCCAGGAAATGACTGTTTTAGCCCTAAGCCCTGACCCTCCTTGCTTTATTCCCGAAGGACTGCCTATAGCCCAAGCGATTATGTTGCCAGATGAAACGGAGGAAGAGGATTCAGAATCCTTTGTCATGTGGACCCAGGTTATAAGTAAGGACAGGCCTAAAATAACCTGTATCCTAGAGGCTAATGGACAGAGGGTAACTCTTAAGGGAACTGTTGACACTGGATCGGACGTTACTGTAATTTCTACCTCAAGATGGCCCTCAGGGTGGGCACTTACACCAGCTTCTGGAGTCCTTATGGGGATTGGAGGGGAAAGCACTGGTCTGAAAAGCATGAATTTGATCAAGATAGAGGGACCTAAGGGTCGTGTTGCCACCACCAGACCCTTCATAGTGAAAACACGAACGCCTGTCGTCCTGTGGGGAAGGGATATTTTAACTGAATGGAGAGCGCGTTTGCAAATGGATTTTTAATTGGGGTCATTGAAGAGCGTGGCACCTTGAAAATAACTTGGAAAGATAATACCCCTATCTGGGTAGATCAATGGCCCCTAAATGAGAAAAAACTAGCCGCGCTGCAATCCCTGATGTCACAACAACTTCAAAAAGGACACATAACATTCACCACCAGCCCCTGGAACACCCCCATTTTTGTCATCCAAAAACCACGCAGTGACAAATGGCGACTCCTCCATGATCTCCGGAAAATAAATGAGGTCATAGAGGACATGGGTGCACTTCAACCAGGTCTTCCTTCTCCGGCTATGATCCCTAAAGACTGGTACCTAACAATTATTGACCTTAAAGACTGTTTCTTTGACATTCCATTACACCCTGATGATGCTCCATGTTTTGCCTTTTCCATCCCATCAATCAACAGGGAAGCACCCCTTCAGCGATTCCATTGGGTGGTCTTACCTCAAGGAATGAAAAACAGTCCAACAATATGTCAGTGGTTTGTGGCTAAGATACTAACCCCTGTTTGTAAAGTTCATCCACAGGTGTTGATACTTCACTATATGGATGATATCCTGTTAGCTGCCAAAGATACTGTCACACTGGACACTGCAGTGAAGGATACCATCTCAGCAGTCCAAAAAGCTGGATTAACTGTTTCAGAAGAAAAGGTGCAGCAAATGCAGCCTTGGATGTATTTGGGTTATAAAATTTCGTCACGAACTATAAAGCCACAACTGCTCCAGCTGGAAGAGAACCCACAAACATTACATGACATGCAGAGGTTGCTTGGTGCTATCACTTGGGTGAGACCCTTATTGGGGATTACAAATCAAGACTTGCAGCCATTATTTGACCTCCTGAAGGGAGATTCGGCCCCAAACTCCCCGAGACACTTGACAGAGGAAGCAAGACACGCCTTGAATAAAGTGTCTTTTGCAATACAAACCCGGCAAGCACACCGGATGGACCCTATGTTGCCTTTCCTATTAGTGGTTCTGGGGAGGGGTCCTCAACTTCATGCCTGAATTTTTCGCTGGGATCCTGAGTTACCTGGTCCTTTGTTGATTTTAGAATGGATTTTCCTTTCCCACCAACCCAAAAAGACCATCACTACAAAGCCAGAAATAAGAGCTCAGTTAATTATTAAGGCTAGAAGACGTTTGCTATCTTTCTCTGGGAGAGACTTTTCGATTATATTTCTGCCTTTGACTTCTTCCTATTTAGATTGGCTCCTGCAACAATCTGAACACCTTCAAATTGCTCTAATAAATTTCCCTGGACAACTTTCTATCCATTGCCCTAAGCATAGACTTCTAAGTTCTGATTTCAATTTATTTCCTAAACCCTTAAGGAGTGATAAGCCCCTCAAAGCCCTCACTTTGTTTACAGACGGGTCAGGAAAATCTCATAAATCTGTAATTACATGGGAAAACCCTATGACAGGTGAGTGGCTGTCAGATATTGAAATTGTTGAAGGCTCACCACAGATTGTTGAATTGGCGGCAGTGGTAAGGGCATTTTGCAAATTCACCGGCCCCGTTAATATTGTTACTGACTCAGCATATGTTGCAGGGATCGTGGAAAGGGCGGAAAATTCGTTGCTGAAGGACATTGCAAATGAACGGTTATATTCTTTACTGAAAAATAGAGTTTTTCTTCTTTCCCAAAGGCAGCACCCTTACTTCATTATGCATATCCGTTCCCACACTACCCTTCCTGGACCCTTGACACAAGGTAACAATCGAGCTGACACACTTGCCATGACAGCACAAGTAACATTACCTAACATACCTGAGCAGGCAAAGCTTAGCCATGCATTCTTCCATCAAAATGCTCCAGCTTTGCATAGAATGTTTGATATTACCAAGGACCAAGCCAAGGCCATTGTAAACACATGCCCTAGTTGCCAAAAACTTTCCCTACCAGCTATTGGAGCAGCAGTCAACCCTAGGGGACTCCATAGTTTACAACTGTGGCAAGCAGATATAACACACTACCCTTCATTTGGTCGTTTCAAATACATCCATCTTTCTATAGATACCTTTTCAGGTGCTATCTTTGCCTCTGCTCACACCAAAGAAACAGCAGCAGATGCTATGAAACGTTTTCTCCAAGCATTTGCAATCCTTGGTATCCCCCAGGAAATAAAAACTGATAATGGTCCAGCTTATATTTCACACAAAAATAAAACAATTTTTCAATCAGTGGGGAGTCATCCACACCACTGGCATCCCTCACTCCCCCACGGGTCAGTCAATAGTTGAAAGAGCCCATGGTTCCCTTAAAAATCTTTTAGATAAACAAAAAGGGGGAATAGAGATCTTATCAAACACAGAAAGGTTAAGTAAAGCATTATATGTCTTTAATTTTTTGAACAATTCGTTTATGGAACCAAACCCTCCAATTATCTGTCATTTTTCGAATACAACACAGGCTCAACTGAAAGAAAGACCACCAGTCTTGGTAAAAGATGCTGAAACAAATCAAATCTTAGGAGGACCATTCCAACTAATAACTTGGGGCAAGGGATATGCTTGTGTCTCCACAGATAGGGCACCTCGGTGGATGCCAGCCAAGAACATCAAACCTTACCTACAGCCTTTAAAAGAAGACCTACCAGAGAGTCCCAGTAGTCCAACTCCTAACAACAAGCCTGCAACTACTACTCCTTATGACTGACTATTTCACAGCTCCTCATCGCAAGTCATCGTTGGGACCGTGACCTCTGAAAGACTCTCAATCATTGCACTTGTTCTCTTTAATGTCCTACCCTTTGCCAGCAGCAGAATTGTTCAACAGCCAAAACAGAACATTTGGATTACCCTGGCCAACATAACGCACCAAGAGACGTTATGTCTATCTGTTGCCACCCCCAAACAACCCCTTTTCAACATGCCTGGTAGGTCTACCAGCAGACGAATGCCCAGTAAATAAAAAGACCATCAATGCCATGCGAGGTAACAGTCCCAAAAGTAAGTTGAAATACAACCCTGTAGACTTTTGGAACTCGTGGGCTCTTGATCTTCCACATGCGCCATTAGAGCCTCAAGAACTGGAACTATTTGGCTCAGTTAAAATGGACTACTGCATCACCTTTCGCTATAACAAGAGAGTTCAGCTGATAAGGGCTAACGGAGGTAAGCCCCAAATCGTGAAAACAGATGAACCAGCGTTGTGGGATGTTTCCCCCCACCATCCAGGGTATAAAAATGAGAGCCTATGGTGTAATTATACCTCACGACATCCATCTAAATCAAGTGATACTCCTCTGCAGTTACCTCCAGGTACATTTCTTCTTTGTGGGGACAGAGCATGGCCTGCCATTCCGTCTCATATTAAAGGTGGACCATGTAGCCTTGGTAGGCTTACTTTACTAACTCCCAATGTCACAGCACTAATTGGTAATAGCAAAAACAGGAAAAAGCGTTTTGCACATCAATTCCAATCTGATTGTAACAGTAAATTAGAGTTTTGGAATAGAGGACAAAGGATAATCGCCTCTGCTCTTGTACCTTGGGTAGCTGCTGCACAAGCAGTCACCCAGTTGGGAAGATTGGGATGTTGGTTAAGTAAACAAACCAACGCAACTTCCGTCGCTCTAAGTGATCTTCTGACAGATGTTGTCAGTATAAGGCATGCAACATTGCAAAACAGAGCTGCCATAGATTGTTTGCTGTTGGCACAAGGACATGGATGCCAGGACTTTGAAGGCATGTGCTGCATGAACCTTTCTGATCATAGCGAATCTATACACAAAAGTATTCAAGCTCTCAAAGATGGAGTCAAAGAGTTACAAATCAAGGATGACACGAACTGGTTTAATGGACTCTTGAAAAGTTGGGGAAACAAAGGGTGGGTGTTACCTATAATGAAAACTGGGTTACTTCATAATTGTTGTTGTTGTACTGTTAATTGTTCCTTGCTTGTTACAATGTTTTTACAAAGTTCTACAAAAATCATTTAGCTCTATTTTTATAGTTAAACAGAAAGGGGAAGATGTGGGAATCGAGCTGGCTGACATCCAAAGCCAGACCAGTGTTTTTGGTGAGTTGCCCCTTGGCCCCAGACCTTGGAGGGCATTTGTTTAAGTTTATAACAGTTCCTAAGAAATTTGTCAAAGGTTTTAAAACTGTTCCTGGTAAAGCTTTATAGCCCTCATTTCCCATTGGTTACCTCCATTCCCAGTTATGTCATCCCTTTTCTCTCCCCAGTTCTGGAAAGTTCTTGTATCCTTGTATCCCCATTGGTTTATGTTCACCGCATTGTTCCACCCATCCTACCTTACTGGTTACTGCCCCATATTACTCCTCCCTTGCTCCACTTTTCCCTTTACCCATTGGATTATCATCCTGGACCCACCTCTCATCATCCCTTATAAATACCCTGGATTTTCCCTCAGCCTTGTCTTCTACCCTTAGCTCTTATAGTGTGTACAGGTGTTTTGGGCCTTCTCCCTCATTTTCTTTTATGATTATTAAAGTATTTAAATCCAGAGTTGTGGTGTCGACCCGTTCCTCATTTCGCCACGTTAGCCCTGATATCAGGGGAACTTTAGAGGTTGGTCGGGTAGACTGCCCTCGAGTCTCGCACCTGAAATATTGAAAAACAAAAAAAACCCGACAGTTAAGAGCCAACAGGAAGTCACAAAGTTACGGAGGCTGCTAGATCACCTCCCCAAAAGAAAAAGCTTAAAAAGCTGTGGCTGCTGAGGAAGGGGAGGTGAAGCTTGTGTGGCAAGCTCAGAGCATATTCACAGTGAATGAAAGGTGGAAGAGGGAGGGTGACTCTTCCTCAGGAAGTCTACTGATGGGACAAGGGGGAATGGGATCAAACGGAAAGACAGTTGGAAGAGATTTGATGCTGGAAAGAAGTTCTTTAATCTGAGGCTGCTTGTCCCTGACACAGGGAGCTGTGCACATGTGGGTGCCCCATCCCCAGCAACATCCAAGGCCACATTGGACAGGGTTGAAGTGCTGGGAGCTTGCTCAGGTTGGAACCAGATGATTTTTAGGGTCTCTTCCAAGCCAAACCACTCAAGGATTGGATGGTTCTATGGCGTCCATCTCCAAGAGAGGAGTGGCCCTGAAGCTTCTGTGACATCACAGGGCCCAGAGTGCTGCAGGTGGAAGGTCCAGGGCCTGGAGACCAGCACAACAGACAGTTCACCTGCTGCCAGCACTCAGTTCTCCCCCACTCTTCGCTCTCTGCCACGGTGCCAAGATGTTCCTGCTGCCAGTGCTCGCTTGTCCCCCGCTCTTCGTTCTCTGTCTTGGTGCTGAGCTGCTCCTGCTGCCGGGACTTTTCCTGCACTTCTACTGCACCATCAACACCAACAGCATGAGCGCTCCTGTCCCAGTGGAGGTACAGTGCCATCCCAGGGAGGGGGGCAGCCCTGAGTGCCAGGGCAGGCTGCAGCTCTGTGGGGATGGATGCTGGGGAAAGGGACCCCAAGTGACATTGTGCTGTCTCATGCAGACTGCCAGAGACACCATTGAGGATATGGAGGTGGATGAGCAGGATGACACCGAGCCCATGGAAGTGGATGAATATGATGAGACTGAGCCCATGGAAGTGGATGAGAAGGATGACACCGAGCCCATGGAAGTGGACGAATATGATGAGACTGAGCCCATGGAAGTGGATGAGCAGGATGACACCGAGCCCATGGAAGTGGATGAATATGATGAGACTGAGCCCATGGACGTCGATGAGAAGGACAAGGAAGAGCCCGTGATCCTGGCATGAGGATGGAGCCCCAGGAGCAGGACAACCTGATGCTCCCCTGCCCTGCCCACAGGCAGTGCCCAGCCTGGGGCGGGGCTGGCTGGCTCTCCTCAGGGACATGGTGCTCAAGGAAGTCCTGCTCTGCTGCTTCCTTCCTTCCTTCCTTCCTTCCTTCCTTCCTTCCTTCCTTCCTTCCTTCCTTCCTTCCTTCCTTCCTTCCTTCCTTCCTTCCTTCCTTCCTTCCTTCCTTCCTCCCTCCCTCCCTCCCTAACTCCCTCCCTCACTCCCTCCCTTCCTTCCTTCCTCCCTCCCTCCCTCCCTCCCTCCCTCCCTCCCTCCCTCCCTTCCTTCCATCCTTCCTTCCTTCCTTCCTTCCTTCCTTCCTTCCTTCCTTCCTTCCTTCCTTCCTTCCTTCCTTCCTTCCTTCCTTCCTTCCTTCCTTCCTTCCTTCCTTCCTTCTTTCCTTCCTTCCTTCCTTCCTTCCTTCCTTCCTTCCTTCCTTCCTTCCTTCCTTCCTTCCTTCCTTCCTTCCTTCCTTCCTTCCTTCCTTCCTTCCTTCCTTCCTTCCTTCCTTCCTTCCTTCCTTCCTTCCTTCTTTCCTTCCTTCCTTCCTTCCTTCCTTCCTTCCTTCCTTCCTTCCTTCCTTCCTTCCTTCCTTCCTTCCTCCCTTCCTCCCTTCCTTCCTCCCTCCCTCCCTTCCTTCCTCCCGCCCTTCCTTCCTCCCTCCCTCCCTTCCTCCCTCCCTCCCTTCCTTCCTAACACCCTCCCTTCCTTCCTTCCTTCCTTCCTTCTTTCCTTCCTTCCTTCCTTCCTTCCTTCCTTCCTTCCTTCCTTCCTTCCTTCCTTCCTTCCTTCCTTCCTTCCTTCCTTCCTTCCTTCCTTCCCTCCCTCCCAGACTGACAGGGATAATGGGCATCTATAGGGCCCCGCTGTAAATATGTTCAGCATGTTCAAGGCTTTTTTTAAAGGAACAATTTCAACATTGTTAGCCTAAAGTTCCCAGAATGTTAATCTATAGCTTCTAGATTTTTACTGTGTAGGTCCCAGATTGTTACCAGTATAGTCTTCCTTTTAAATATGTTCTAGAGATTGTTGTTGTTGCTGTTAGAAGGAAACATGTTCTTCAAATGTTTGGCTGAACTTTGTTCAATAAATACTATTTCTTATTAAAACCTCGCCTCTCTTTGCAATTCCTTTGGGCAACCTTTGCACAGTGCTGGTTTCCACTTGCTCATGGTTCCTGGGGCTGCAGGTCCCTGGGAGTGCTGGCACAGCCAGCCCTGGCTGAGGGTCCCTGTGCAGGGGGGTCCCACTGAGCCAGCACTGCTGTTCCTGGGGCACAGCAGTGTCCCCGAGGGCAAAGCTCTCACCAGCAGAGAGGGAGCTCTGACAGCAGCAGGCCCTGCAGCAACGCCACCAAAGCAAAGGAAACCTCCTGACACCCTTCCTGCTGCGGCCACAGGGACTCCTGGGCAGGAGCCAGCATCAGGCACAGGGATGCAACATCCACCTCCATGCTCTGAAGGTCACGACAGCCTTGGCAAGTCTGGGACCTGCACCCGGGCTGCTGCAGGGGCTGATGTTTAAGGCTTGCAGCCTCCAAAGCCTCTGGGCTTTGCTTCCCCCGCTGCCTTCCATTGCCCTGTGCCCAGGATCCTCACCCTGCCCGTGTTCCTGCTGCTGCCAGCAGCCCCCAGAGCCCCTCACTCCCTGAGCATCCCCATCACACGGAGCACTGGCAAATCCCACACGCTTTGCAAAGCAAACTCCCCCACAGTAACCAAACCACTCTTTGGTCAGAGGGTGCCAAGGGGAAGCTCAGCACCAGCTGCTGTTTAAAGCATGCTTTCAAAAGTGGGTTCAGGCACTCTGGCAGTGCCTGCTGCACAGCTGAGGCTGTGGGGACACAGCACTGGCTCAGGCCAGCCCTCAGCCCCTCACAGCTCATGCCAAGGGCCCAGCTCACAAAGCAGTTTCACACCACTTGCTGCAGCTATTTCAAAGGCCTAAATGTCATTCGCAGGAGCCATTTAGTTGCCAACTCAGTGTCCGTGTCCTGGCAGGAGAAGCCACCAAGGGGCCTCTGCATGTGCACTCAGGGCACTTCCACTGCCATCCCAAAGGGATCGCAAAGGACAGGGCTCTTCTTTCAGCACTGCTGAGCTCCTCACGCAGCATTGAAGTCTCAGGAAGAGACAAGAATTGAGTGCACCAGGGAAGCTGGCCTCCAAGAAAAGGCATCAATCCCACGGCCCACCCAAGCCAACGGCCTGCATGTCTGTACCTTCTCCTCCTTCTCTCTTCTCTGCTGTCACTTTGCCCCTTCTCTCTGTCCGGGAGCTTGGCCTCTCAGACAAATAAAAGATGTGCATCCTCACCTAGGCACGGCATAGATGTCTTACACAACTGTCCCTTCTTCCCCGACAGCTGCAAATCCTACAGCTGCCAGACCTCATCCCTTGCTCCTAGAAAGGGAGAGAAGACTTTCCATTCTAATCCATTGCCCAGCCCTAAGTCAACGACACAGTCAGTAGAAATAGCTGTGAAATCCCCGGCAGGAACCTGCCAGAAGAGCTACAGCTGTGGAGGGGGAAGAAGCAAACTCCCACTCCCACCACTGCTTTGGACTCCTTACCAGCTAAAACAGATCCCACTCCTGCGACTTTTTCCATTTTTTTGTTAACCACAACTACCATCAATTTAAATCCATTGAAAACAAGATCACAGGAGGGGTTGCATGGAAAGGAACCTTCAATCCCACCCAGTGCAAGCTTTGCCATGGCAGGGACACCTGCCACTGTCCCACGCTGCTCCAGCCTGGCCTTGGGCACTGCCAGGGATCCAGGGGCAGCCACAGCTGCTCTGGGCACCCTGTGCCAGCCCTGCCCATCCTGCCAGGGAACACTTCCTGACCCATATCCCATCTGAAGCTGCTCCCAGTGCCAACAGGTGTCACTGCATGGCCTTGGGATGATGGATCAAGAGAAAGCCCCAAGCTTTGAGCAGAGCCCCCAGTGCCTGTGCTGGGGACGTGCCACCCACCTGCCCCTCAAGCACTCAGCTGCCTCGCAGCCAGATGGAGTGTCCAATGGGTAAAGTACTCCCAGAGGATCAAACCCTGGTCACTGCACCAATGACAAGGTCATTATTGGGAAAAGAAATGTCGAAGCACAGCGACATTTCTTTTCCAAGCAGGAGACGCTGATCCTGTGCCGGCAGCGCAGGGATGCTGTTATTGCTGGTCCTCATTTCATCCCTTTATCAGCTGCAGGGGCACCAGGACAGGCTGTGGTCTCCCAGGGCAGCTCTGAGTGACACTGCTGTCCCCACCAGCTGTCCCCAGCCCTGGGTGCTGCCACGTGCCCCAGCCTCTGCAGCCCAAAGCACCTGGAGATCCCCCCGAGCATCAGCGATCAGGGCCGCTGCAATCAGCCTGCTGACCCAAAACCTCAAGTGCTGCCACAAGAAAAGCAGCTGATTCATTGATACCTCGGAATTTCATGTCTCAATGCAAGGACAGGAAGCACCCCTATGCCACCAAATCGTTGCTAAGGGCTTGCAAGCCTCAACGCGGAGATTTCAGCGTTGGACACGCAGTCAGGGCAAGGGTAAATCCACACAGAAATGACTCAGAAATTCCAAAACACACATCATGTTGGTCTTGACGCCTTTCTTGTTGGCTCAAGGGCTGTTTCCGTGGGCCACGCTTGCACAGAAAGAAAGGAAGTGCAGCTGCTGAGGAACATCTCCATGCCCTCAGCAGGTTTTGGTGCCTTTGCTGCAGGGCCGCTCCTGTCACAGCCCCCTCTCTGCTGCTGACACCTTTGCTCTTGGGGACACCAGCCCAGGAACACCAGCAGGGCCCAGGGTTGGCTCAGGGGGACACCCCTGTGCACAGGGACTCCCAGCCCCGTGGCTGTGCCAGCACCCCCAGAAACACCAAGATCTGGCAGCACTTTGCTCCGCTGCTCTTTCCGCACACGGAACCATCTCCTTCCTTTGCCATCCCAGGAAAATTCAACCTCTACCTCAGCCAAAGATCATTTCCTACACATGCCTGATCAGAAATGTTCTTCTGCACTTCCTCCACCAAAACCACCCCCGCATGCCCACAAGACATTCCAGGGCCATCGGGAAACCCTCCACAAACACTGCGCAGGCACCCAGGACCACGGGCTTTCCATCTCTGCCATTCAGGCTCCCTGCGCTGCTCCTGGTCATTTTCTCCTCCTCTCTCCATAACTTTGGGAACCACAGAGCTCCCAGGCTTTGGCAATTCCCAAGGCCACTGCCATCCTTGACTTCTTGGACACCCCCAGGGCTGTGGACAGACACCCCTGTGTTTTCCCGCAGAAGATGTTAAGAGCCAACAGGAAGCCACAAAGTTACTGAGGCTGCTAGATCACCTCCCCAAAAGAAAAAGCTGAAAAAGCTGTGGCTGCTGAGGAAGGGGAGGTGAAGCTTGTGTGGCAAGCTCAGAGCATATTCACAGTGAATGAAAGGTGGAAGAGGGAGGGTGACTCTTCCTCAGGAAGTCTACTGATGGGACAAGGGGGAATGGGATCAAACGGAAAGACAGTTGGAAGAGATTTGATGCTGGAAAGAAGTTCTTTAATCTGAGGCTGCTTGTCCCTGACACAGGGAGCTGTGCACATGTGGGTGCCCCATCCCCAGCAACATCCAAGGCCACATTGGACAGGGTTGAAGTGCTGGGAGCTTGCTCAGGTTGGAACCAGATGATTTTTAGGGTCTCTTCCAAGCCAAACCACTCAAGGATTTCATGGTTCTATGGCGTCCATCTCCAAGAGAGGAGTGGCCCTGAAGCTTCTGTGACATCACAGGGCCCAGAGTGCTGCAGGTGGAAGGTCCAGGGCCTGGAGACCAGCACAACAGACAGTTCACCTGCTGCCAGCACTCAGTTCTCCCCCACTCTTCGCTCTCTGCCACGGTGCTAAGATGTTCCTGCTGCCAGTACTCGCTTGTCCCCCGCTCTTCGTTCTCTGCCTTGGTGCTGAGCTGCTCCTGCTGCCGGGACTTTTCCTGCACTTCTACTGCACCATCAACACCAACAGCATGAGCGCTCCTGTCCCAGTGGAGGTACAGTGCCATCCCAGGGAGGGGGGCAGCCCTGAGTGCCAGGGCAGGCTGCAGCCCTGTGGGGATGGATGCTGGGGACAGGGACCCCAAGTGACATTGTGCTGTCTCATGCAGACTGCCAGAGACACCATTGAGGATATGGAGGTGGATGAGCAGGATGACACCGAGCCCATGGAAGTGGACGAATATGATGAGACTGAGCCCATGGAAGTGGATGAGCAGGATGACACCGAGCCCATGGAAGTGGACGAATATGATGAGACTGAGCCCATGGAAGTGGATGAGCAGGATGACACCGAGCCCATGGAAGTAGATGAATATGATGAGACTGAGCCCATGGACGTCGATGAGAAGGACAAGGAAGAGCCCGTGATCCTGGCATGAGGATGGAGCCCCAGGAGCAGGAAAACCTGATGCTCCCCTGTCCTGCCCACAGGCAGTGCCCAGCCTGGGGCGGGGCTGGCTGGCTCTCCTCAGGGACATGGTGCTCAAGGAAGTCCTGCTCTGCTGCTTCCTTCCTTCCTTCCTTCCTTCCTTCCTTCCTTCCTTCCTTCCTTCCTTCCTTCCTTCCTTCCTTCCTTCCTTCCTTCCTTCCTTCCTTCCTTCCTTCCTTCCTTCCTTCCTTCCTTCCTCCCTTCCTGCCTTCCTCCCTCCCTCCCTTCCTCCCTCCCTCCCTCCCTTCCTTCCTTCCTTCCTTCCTTCCTTCCTTCCTTCCTTCCTTCCTTCCTTCCTTCCTTCCTTCCTTCCTTCCTTCCTTCCTTCCTTCCTTCCTTCCTTCCTTCCTTCCTTCCTTCTTTCCTTCCTTCCTGCTTTCCTTCCTTCTTTCCTTCCTTCTTTCCTTCCTTCCTTCCTTCCTTCCTTCCTTCCTTCCTTCCTTCCTTCCTTCCTTCCTTCCTTCCTTCCTTCCTTCCTTCCTTCCTTCCTTCCTTCCTTCCTTCCCTCCCTCCCAGACTGACAGGGATAATGGGCATCTATAGGGCCCCGCTGTAAATATGTTCAGCATGTTCAAGGCTTTTTTAAAGGAACAATTTCAACATTGTTAGCCTAAAGTTCCCAGAATGTTAATCTATAGCTTCTAGATTTTTACTGTGTAGGTCCCAGATTGTTACCAGTATAGTCTTCCTTGTAAATATGTTCTAGAGATTGTTGTTGTTGCTGTTAGAAGGAAACATGTTCTTCAAATGTTTGGCTGAACTTTGTTCAATAAATACTATTTCTTATTAAAACCTCGCCTCTCTTTGCAATTCCTTTGGGCAACCTTTGCACAGTGCTGGTTTCCACTTGCTCATGGTTCCTGGGGCTGCAGGTCCCTGGGAGTGCTGGCACAGCCAGCCCTGGCTGAGGGTCCCTGTGCAGGGGGGTCCCACTGAGCCAGCACTGCTGTTCCTGGGGCACAGCAGTGTCCCCAAGGGCAAAGCTCTCACCAGCAGAGAGGGAGCTCTGACAGCAGCAGGCCCTGCAGCAACGCCACCAAAGCAAAGGAAACCTCCTGACACCCTTCCTGCTGCGGCCACAGGGACTCCTGGGCAGGAGCCAGCATCAGGCACAGGGATGCAACATCCACCTCCATGCTCTGAAGGTCACGACAGCCTTGGCAAGTCTGGGACCTGCACCCGGGCTGCTGCAGGGGCTGATGTTTAAGGCTTGCAGCCTCCAAAGCCTCTGGGCTTTGCTTCCCCCGCTGCCTTCCATTGCCCTGTGCCCAGGATCCTCACCCTGCCCGTGTTCCTGCTGCTGCCAGCAGCCCACAGAGCCCCTCACTCCCTGAGCATCCCCATCAGAGGGGGCACTGGCAAATCCCACACGCTTTGCAAAGCAAACTCCCCCACAGTAACCAAACCACTCTTTGGTCAGAGGGTGCCAAGGGGAAGCTCAGCACCAGCTGCTGTTTAAAGCATGCTTTCAAAAGTGGGTTCAGGCACTCTGGCAGTGCCTGCTGCGCAGCTGAGGCTGTGGGGACACAGCACTGGCTCAGGCCAGCCCTCAGCCCCTCACAGCTCATGCCAAGGGCCCAGCTCACAAAGCAGTTTCACACCACTTGCTGCAGCTATTTCAAAGGCCTAAATGTCATTCGCAGGAGCCATTTAGTTGCCAACTCAGTGTCCGTGTCCTGGCAGGAGAAGCCACCAAGGGGCCTCTGCATGTGCACTCAGGGCACTTCCACTGCCATCCCAAAGGGATCGCAAAGGACAGGGCTCTTCTTTCAGCACTGCTGAGCTCCTCACGCAGCATTGAAGTCTCAGGAAGAGACAAGAATTGAGTGCACCAGGGAAGCTGGCCTCGAAGAAAAGGCATCAATCCCACGGCCCACCCAAGCCAACGGCCTGCATGTCTGTACCTTCTCCTCCTTCTCTCTTCTCTGCTGTCACTTTGCCCCTTCTCTCTGTCCGGGAGCTTGGCCTCTCAGACAAATAAAAGATGTGCATCCTCACCTAGGCACGGCATAGATGTCTTACACAACTGTCCCTTCTTCCCCGACAGCTGCAAATCCTACAGCTGCCAGACCTCATCCCTTGCTCCTAGAAAGGGAGACAAGACTTTCCATTCTAATCCATTGCCCAGCCCTAAGTCAACGACACAGTCAGTAGAAATAGCTGTGAAATCCCCGGCAGGAACCTGCCAGAAGAGCTACAGCTGTGGAGGGGGAAGAAGCAAACTCCCACTCCCACCACTGCTTTGGACTCCTTACCAGCTAAAACAGATCCCACTCCTGCGACTTTTTCCATTTTTTTGTTAACCACAACTACCATCA